>NC_057814.1:263507733-263577936 GCF_018294505.1 Triticum aestivum | reverse complement strand
TCGGTAGAACATCATCATCGTCACCACGCCGTCGTGCTGACGAAACTCTCCCTCAACACTCGGCTGGATCGGAGTTCGAGGGACGTCATCGAGCTGAACGTGTGCTGAACTCGGAGGTGCCGTGCGTTCGGTACTTGATCGGTCGGATCGTGAAGACGTACGACTACATCAACCGCGTTGTGTTAACGCTTCCGCTTTCGGTCTACGAGGGTACGTGGACAACACTCTCCCCTCTCGTTGCTATGCATCACCATGATCTTGCGTGTGCGTAGCAATTTTTTTGAAATTACTATGTTCCCCAACAAGGAGTCCCCCTTGACGTGCAAACAACATATAGGGAGAGTTCGTGAGGGTAGATTAATGTTCTACGTCGGCAGGGCCTGGCCCCGTGCATACCTCAACCGCCATTGGGCCAACCGGAGACCAGGACGGAGCAAGGAGTGAGGGGCTACGTGACCAGTTAGGCTCCTGAGTCGCGATGCTCAGGAGTCCCCCTTGACGTGCAAACAATTTCCATACCTGCCCTCGTCGAGGCCTCGGGAGGGGCGCGCAACACCCAGGTCCGGGGGACCTGGTTGGGTGGCGTGCGCTTGGGCGTGACCCGTGCGCAGCCCCCGTGCCCAGCCCCTTGTGCGTCTCTCCCGAGGGGAGGCGTCGTGGTGAGGCTGGGCGCTGAGCTCTGGGCTCCCTGAGGTTGGTACGACCGTGGGGCCGCCCTCAATTGTTTATCACCAGCGCGGAGCATAGTGCTTCCGCTTGTGCACGGGCATAGCCGCTCCTTGGTAGTGTCATCAGCCAGCGCGGAGCATGGTGCTTCCACTTGGGCGTGGGATGGGGGCCCCCTCCGGGAGGAGCCCCCGGGGAGTGTACAACCCCGCCCTGACACGTGGCTTGCACGGCAGGGCTGCGAAGTGTATCTGGGCACTCGTGAGCCAGCGCGGGACTCACGAGGCCCTACCTCAAGGCGGGTTGCGCCTGGTCTTGAGTCTTGGTGGTTGTATGTCCCTGCAGGGAGGTTAGATGCAAGCACTCTACGTCCTCAGGTCCCGACCCTCGAGCGAGCTTAGCCACCGCTGGTATGCCAGGTCGCGATGCCGTGGTCAAGGCCAGGGGGTGAGGGCTGGAGAGCCAGTAAGAGCCCCTGAGTCGCGATGCTCAGGAGCCCCCCTTTTAACGCGCAAGCGAATTGCATGAGATGACCAGGCCTGTGGCGGGCGATAGCCGTTGGCAGGTTAAGCATGGGGAGTAGATCAACTTGGATAAATGCAGGAAGATACACGCCACCGGGTCTGGCCCGAGCGGCTCAGGGACGATGCAGCCCGAGGGGCGCCCCCAGCAAGGTAAGCTAAAGACTTAAGCAAAACGAGTACATGCCATAGGGACGGACCCATGTGGCCTGGGAATAATGCAGCCCGTGGGGCGCTCCCGGCTTAAACGAACTTGGAAGGTGTCACCTGGTTCTGTAGACGAAGTAGAGTTGGTGCAGCTGAAGCCACGCGTTGAAGGAATGGCTCCTCATGAGCCACCGGGGCCCTGAGCCTCGGGAGGCTCTGGAGGTTCTGGAGGTTCCCTGAAGACCGTCTCCATCTCCTCCTGGATGGAGTGGAACCTGGCCTCCTGAGCCGCCAGGACTTGCCGCATGTTGCGCTGATAGGCTGACGCCACGCTCGGCAAGCCGAAAGGCATGCGAACGTAGCTGTGTGGTGGGCCCTCACAGCGGCCCACACGCGATGGCCAGAAGCGCTCCTGAGATGCGGCCCTGTTGATCCCTCGGACGTCGACACAGACACGTAGCCGAGCATCCTCGCCAGGATGTGGAGCTGTGCCTCGTGAGCGGCTGTCGCCGCGCATGGCTCTTGCTTCTTGCAGTTCCTGATTGGTCTTGGTGATGAACTCCTGAGTGGTGGGCACCCCTTGCCCCGTGCTCTCCTGGAAGTCTCGTGCCGCGAAGCACGCCTCCAAATGGTGCCCGAGTGTCTCCCTCGTGAGGTTGGCTAGGTCTGAGGCCCTCCAGAAGAGAGCCCCCGAGCCCTGCCTGAGGAGGGCGTCGGGCGCGCTTTCCTATGCGGTGGAGGGAGGCGCCCCTGGAGCGGGCGCTGGTCCTGATGAGGCTCCTGCCATGATGCCATCCTCTTGAGGTCCTGAGCAGCATGGCAGCTTCTTCTTGGGGATGGTCTCCGGAGGGCCTTCACTTCTGCTATTGGGGTCTTCGATTGCTGCGGCTTGAAAGGTGCGCTCAAGGGAGCACACCGCATCCCTCTCTTCACACGGAACCGTGATGATCCCTCCGCTTCCTGGCATCTAGAGAACGTTGTAGCCATGATGAGTGACTGCCATGAACTTGGCCAGGGCTAGATACCCGAGGATGGCATTGTACGGCAGGCGGATGTGCGCGACGTCGAAGTCGATGAGCTCGGTGCGATAGTTCTTGCGCTCCCCGAAGGTGACAGGCAGGCGGACCTGCCCTATTGGTGTGGTGGAACCGTCGGTCACTCCTGAGAAAGGCTTGGTTGGCTGGAGCTGCTCATATGGCACTTGGAGGTTGTCGAACGTGTCGACGGAGAGGACGTTGAGCCCTGCGCCGCCGTCGATGAGAGCCTTGGTGACTTGCACATTGCTGATGACGGGGGAGCACAGCATAGGGAGGGCGCAAGTGGTGGCTACGCACTTGAGCTGATCTGCCGAGTTGAAGGTGATGGCACATTGGGACCACCTGAGCGGGCGCGTGGCCTCGAGCTTGGGGAGCACCGCGTTCACCTCACGAGCGAACTGTTTGAAGATGCACTGAGAGGCTGGGGCCTGGGCACCGCCCAAGATGCAGGCGATCGCACGCGGCTCCTGGAAGCCCCCAGCCCCCTCGTCCTGGTGGTGGTCGTCGTTCCTTCTTGGTGGCGGCAGCGGGGGAAGACCGGCGTTGCCCTGGGGGCGATCCTCATGAGGCGGGTCCCTCCAGGTGCCCTCGCGAGGTTGGTCCTGCCAGCGGTCCTCACGAGGCCGGTCACGCCACTCCTGGTGCGGGCCACGGTCGTCCCAGCGCCCGCCTCCGTGCTCTCCTTCGAGGCCGTAGCCCCGGTCGTTGCGCTCGGGGCGTCGACCGTAGCGTCCTTCCCGTATGGCTCTGAGCTCTTGACAGTCGCTGGTGTTGTGGGTGTTCAGGTTGTGGAAGGCGCAGAACAGTCGGTCGTTCTTGGATGACTCGGGCTGATCTCTGCCTCGCTTGGTGTCGGGCTCCGCTGTTAGCACTACCGCCTCTTTGCGCTTCACGTCCTTGGCCTTGGCCTTCTTCTCCTCCGCTCCTGTAGTTGGCAGCTCAAGGAGAGAGAAGCGCCCCTCCTCAGCTCTTGCGCACTTGGTCGCCAGGTTGAACAGCTCCTGAGATGTGCAGAGCTCGTCGTGGATAGCGAGCTCTTCCTTCATCTTGATGTCACGGACGCCGTCTGTGAACGAGGAGATGATGGCTTCGTCCGTGACCTTGGGGATCTTGAGGCGGGTGTTGTTGAAGCGCTGGATGTACTTCTGGAGGGTCTCTCCTGGTTGCTGCTTGATGCGGCGTAGATCACCCGCGGCTGGTGGGCGGTCGCGAGTGCCCTAGAAGTTGGCGACGAAGCGGTCGCGCATCTCCTCCCAGGAGGAGATCGAGCCGTGTTGTAGGTTCAGGAGCCAGGACCGGGCCCCATCCTTGAGAGCCATGGGAAACCAGTTCGCCATGACTTTTTCGTCGCCGTTGGCCGCTTCGATGCTCAGCTCATAGAGCTGCAGGAACTCCGCGGGGTCGGCGATGCCGTCGTAGTGAGGAGGCAGATCTGGCTTAAACTTGCCTGGCCAGGCGATGCTACACAGTTCGGGGGTGAAGGCGCGGCAGCCGGCCATGGTCGCCGGGGCCCGTTTCTGAGGTGGAGCTTGGTCTTGGCGAGGTCCGCGCTGCGCCACTGCAGGTGGCACGCAGCCTTGACGAGGTTGCACGGGGAGCGCCGGTGCAGCTTCTCGCGGCCGCGGGATTTCTTGGCAGCTTCTTTCTTCACGCGCAGGCGCCGGGCGCGGTGGATCACGCTGCGGGGGCGCGCGCCTTGGTGCCAAGGCACCGTCTTGGGGTTGAGGTGGTGGAGGCATGCCATAAGCCCCGTCGCCCGCGGCAGGTTGAGGGGGAGGCAGAGAGTGGGACGGCGCCGGAGAGCCCCCTACGGCGCGGACGAGCTCGGCGACGCGGTCGAGCCACTCCTCATACAGGTCGTCGACGGGGCGGTAACGCAGGAGCTCGTTCGCCGTGATGAGCGCGGCCCGTGCCTCCATGGGAGCGTGGTGCGCGTGAGACGAAGAACCGACAGGGGTCAGTGATGGAGTAGCGGTGCGGCCGTCTTGCCGCACCGAAGGATGCAGCGAGGACGCCTGCGGCTCGTTCCCCGCCGGGCCGGAGGCAGCGTTGGTGGTGGGAGACGGAGGACGACGAGGTGGCCCGCCTACGGGAGCCGTCTGAGCGACGCGGGCGGAGAGGGCAGCCCGACGCTCAGCTCGAGCACGGCGAGCGTCCTCCATGGAAACGACGGAGCGATGGAGCAACGAACTGATGGAAGGGAAACCACGGCGCACCCCTACTTGGGGCGCCAAATGTCGGATGTGGGGTTCCGGCAAACCCTTAAGGTTTGAACACTGGGGTGCGCGCGAAGTCTCTCCCTCCTACCGATCTACGCTCTAGCTCGCTATGATCTCGCAGACGAACTCGACGAACTCGCAACACAGAAAGACACGAGGTTTATACTGGTTCGGGCCACCGTTGTGGTGTAATACCCTACTCCAGTGTGGTGGTGGTGGATTGCCTCGTGGGCTGATGATGAACAATACAAGGGAAGAACAGCCTCCTGAGGTTGGGGTGTTCTTGTGCTTGTGTAGTTGAGGATGGTCTGAACCAGTTCGGGATCAGTTGCCTACTACTGTGGTGGCTAGTCCTATTTATAGGGGCCCTGGTCCTCTTCCCAAATATCGAGCGGGAAGGGAGCCAACAACGGCGGGCAAATTTGAAGGGGGACAGCTAGTACAAGCTATCCTGACAAAAGCGGTCTTCGCCTGCGAAAAGCTCTGGAGTAAGTAGAGTGAATCTTGGGTCAAGAACCCAAGAGTAGGATACCTACTACTAAATGGCATCACGGGATGCTCTCGAGAATGGTGGCCAGAATCATCACACCGGGAACACAAAACATAGCTAGTTTACTAGGTAATCTTCTAAGACACCTAGGGTCGTAATAATAACTCCAACATACACGACGAGGTAACGGAGTACCTCAACAGACCGATTAGTGTGCTTAATCCGGCCCAAAAGGACATCAGGTACGGGAGGAAGGGATTTGCAAATGCATCAGACTGTTTAGAAACCTGGGATGACTCGGACAGCATAACGGCTGTAAATGCTCAAAGGATTTGAGACATCCTACAAAATGGTGGCATAACCACTCAACAACATCATATCAAGGTTCCAAGTCCAACTAACAACACACTGTAGTGGTAGAAACTGAACTGAGGCTTAAGACCAACAATCCTACGAGTCTACGGATTAGTAACACGTGATCCTGATAGAAAGATGAGAAGCCTAGTTCCTAATCCCCCGTAGAATGAGAAGAAGGTGACTCAGATTAGAGGGCATAAGGTAAAGGAGTAAAAAGAGCCTTACGTTCCCTTCCACAATCAATTCCCTTACATAACTAAAGCATTTCTAGACTCAACTTCGACCAGTTTGGCTTGGTAATCCTACAGGCAGTCAGGCTCTGATACCAACGCTGTCGGGACCCCGATTCTAAGTCACACTGATCTAGCCTGTAACACCTCATATCCCTTTGCGGCCTCACGCACGGCATTCCCACGGGTGTCGCCTTACCATGGCCCGGGACCGTTTGCGCCTTTTGGCTCACGTATATGATAATGTCGCTAGCATCCATATGACAGAGAACCCGGGCCGACATGACTAGTCGTGAACCCAAAGTGGCACTAACTTACGGGGACAGGCAAACATGAATCAACATCGAGCATGTCGGTCAGCAGCGTGTGAATCCGGGCTGTAGCACTGGGCTAACAGGACTCCGGGAACCCGGGCTGTAGCAGGCTAGGCAGGACTCCGGATGTCACCGCGTGACATTTCCCCGAAGGGACAGACACAGGAACGGAGTGAATCACATGCCGGCCAGTCAAGTGTTCCGGAGCAGTAGTGCTGGGCTAGCAGGACTCCGGTGAACCGGGCTGTAGCGGACTACTATGGCTCATGGAAGCACAAGACTACATTTCCCCATAAGAGAGGCTACCAAGGATAAACAACTAGGTTGTCGGATCCCACACATACCAAGCATTTCAATCATACACACAATATGCTCGATATGTGCAAATACAACATGGCATCACAACAAGACTCTACGACTCAGAGTATTTATTCATTAGGCTCCGAAGAGCCAGATATTACAAACATGGGTCTCATGACCCAACATTCAGAGCATACAAGTCAAACACATGCGGAAGCTTAACATGTCTGAGTACAGACATCTACAAATGAAAAAGGCTGAGAAGCCTGACTATTTACTAGATCCTGCCGAGGGCACAAGATCGTAGCTGAGGTATCAAGCTAAACGTCGAGGTCCACATGGGACTACTAGCGAGACTGACGTCTCTCTGCAAAACATAAAATAAGCAAACGTGAGTACAAATGTAACCAGCAAGACTTACATCAGAACTATCTACATATGCATCGGTACCAAAAGGGGGTGGTAGAGTTTAACTGCAGCAAGCCAGCTTTGACTCGGTGGCTATCCTGAAGTACGACTGCAAGTAACTCTTTTGAGGTGGCGCACACGAGTCCACAAATTCACCATACCAATACACCACTATGGATCCGCTCCCGTCTCCCTACGAGAACGCCATCCATAGCACTCACGCTTATCTTGCGCATTTTAGAGTATCCACTTTCACTTGTCTATGAACTGTTATACGCAACCCAGAAGTCCATTTCCGCGGACACGGCTATTCGAATAGATCATATTAACCCTGCAGGGGTGTACTTCGTCACACACGCTCTCGCCACTTACCACCATGTACACGTCGTGTACCTCGGCAACCTTCAAGCGGAAGCCTGGCGAGGGAGTCGGCCACAACCTACCTAAACACTCAAGTCTCTAGTCCAGGTTTATCGCCTATTCAGGTTCCATCCGCAGGGAGTCCGGCCGAGGTTTCCACATACGGCCCCGAACGATGTGTGCAGGGTTCCCGAGACACCAAACGGGCGACTCGCTACACCGGGCCACGAGCCTACCGCATCACAGCCCACCCCTTGGTCAGCGCTGTCCACGGCCTCCAGCTTACTACAAACACCAGAAACTACTTGCAACTCCTGGACAGAGGACAAGGGTGATTAAGAAGTCGAGAGGGTCCATTGGTTTCGGGCCCAATGCGTGGTAGTAACTGTATCATGGATCACAAACACAGAACTCAGTTCTTGAGGACAGCTTCAATGAGACAACCCACCATGTACTCCTACATGGCCTCTCACCGCTACCTTTACCAAATCGTGTTCACACACTTAGCTCACACACAGTAGGACATGTTCATCACCATTCCAACTCATCCCCGACGAATCAGACCCGACTCAACTCTAAGCAGTAGCAGGCATGACAAACAAGCATGAATGAGTAGGCACATCAGGGCTCAAACAACTCCTACTCATGCTAGTGGGTTTCATCTATTTACTGTGGCAATGACAGGTCATGCAGAGGATAAGGGGTTCAACTACCGCAACAAGTAACAGTTGAATCGTTGTTGTCCTAATGTAGTAAAGAGAGCAGGAGCGAGAGAGTGGGATTGTATCGGAATGAACAAGGGGGTTATGCTTGCCTGACACTTCCGAAGATAGTGTAGCTCTTCATCGGTGTCATCGATTTCATCGTCGGAATCACGGCTATCGAGAGGGGACAATCACCGGCAAACAAGGAAGAACACAATCAATGCAATGCAACAATTATGATGCATGATTATGACATGGCAATATGACGTGATTTGGCCTAATGCAACTAGCAACAGAAAGGTTTGGGTTGATTTGAACTCAAGGTTCAAATTCAAATTCAAACTATGAATTCAAATAGTGCATTATCATGTTTTCACCTATACAGCAGGTATAACTTAGTTTGACATGCATGAAAATGATACAGATGGATAGATTGCATTTTTCTGATAATTTTTCATATATAAATTATTTGATTTGGAGCTACGGTTGAATTTCTATGAATTTTAGAAGTTTGCACTATTTTCTGGAATTCCTAAATTATCTTAATTCCAGATAATACTTTACTGCGTCAGCCTGACGTCATCACTGCGTCAGCGAGTCAACGGGCTGGCCAGGGTCAAACCTAACCCGTGGGACCTGCCTGTCAGTGACTAACCCACTAACCTAAGCTAATTAGTGTTAAACTAATACTAACTAAAGTGTCAGTGGGGGGGTTGGCCCACGCGTCAGTGACAGAGGGGAGGTCAAACCCCCTGGTCGGCGGGGTCAAACCCACCGGCGACGTGACGCCGGCGAGGCCAGACGCGGCGGCGGGCTGCGGGATTCCTCCTCCGGCGACCAAATGGCCGGCGGAGGGCATCTGCGGGACGCGGGCACTCGTCCGCGTCGAGTGGTGGCAGCGGTTGGGCCTGGGATGGCCGGAGTCATCACCGGCGTCGATCTTGGCGGTCGCCGGAGCTCGGGTGAGCTCGGGGTCGACGCTACGGTGGCCAGGGTGGCCCGTGCGGGGCACCTACATGCTCTACGCGGCGCGGAGAGGGAGCTGAGCACGACGGCCGGACCGATAGGTGGCAGGAGATACGTCGGCGGCGAGCACAAGCGGCGGCCCGTGCGGGCGAGCAAGGTGCGGTGGCTACGGTGCACAAGAGCGAGAACGGTGAGGGGGGAGAGGATCAGTGGCTCACGGCGAGTGCGACGGTGGCCTCGGGGAGCTCGGGGAGGGGCTGACGACGACGGGAGGTCGCCGGCGATCTGGGGGCAGAGGCGGCGAAGATGGCGGTGCAGAGGGTGATGCAGAGGGTTCGGTGTCGCACGAGTTGACGGAGAGGCGCGGAGAATGGAGGCGGAGCTCCTGGGCATGTCCAGGGGGGCGAGGGGGAGGCAGTGGCCGCGGTGGTGCTTGTCGGCGGCGACGGCTGCGTTCGGGTGGGCGCGCGCGAGAGGGACAGGGGAGGGGAGAGCGTGCAGTGAGTGAGGGAGAGGAGACAGGAGCTTCGGGGCGTCGTCGTGGCATCGCCAGGAGGGGCCGGGGAAGCAGGAGGTGGCGCGGGCGCGTGCTCGGCGGCGGTGCGCTGTCCCCCTCCTCTGCCTACTGGCAAAGGTAGGTGGTGACTGGCATGGGCCAGGTGGGCCGGCCCAGTCCAGGTAAGCGCCAGGTAATACTCCTTTCTCCTTCTTTTCTTTAATTGTTTCTGTTTTCTATTTATTTTGATTTGTTTTGAATTAGTAAAAATACTAACTCATTTTGTAAAAATCCTGATAAAAATTGTGGGCACTTTTGAAAATATTTCCAACAGCCCTCAACTAGTTTCAGAATTATTAGAGTATTTAAAATATTTATAGGATTTAAATGCCCCAATTCAAATACAATATGAGTTAATTCAAAAATCCAGAAATGACCTAGAAATATGTTTATCATTTTTGGCAGAGGTTTTTACCTTTATCAGAAATCATGAACTTTTCTAAAGGGCATTTGGGTTCATTGAAAATATTGTTTACTTGAACCTAGTTGAATGCATTTGGTGCTAGGGTTTCAACATCCCCATTTCAAGTTTCTTTGAAAATTAAACATGATGACATGAGGAACAAGCAAAAGTCAAACAAGGCTGATCTGGGGCTGTGACAAGAGTGTCGGAGGGTTGGTGGTGGAGTGGCGTCTCACAAATGGTGGGAGAGGCCTGCTAGACAAACGGAGGGTACGAGTGCAATATCAATAAGAGAGGGCTGGGATGTCTGTCTGTCTATGCACGTGCATGTGAGAGACGGGTCGGGAGGTATGAAAGGATTATGAGGGGAGACGATATGGTTGTGGTAAGCATACATAACTACATAGGAAGATCAACTGTCGTGTGTCCGAGAAAGGGAGGACATAACTAGTGAGGTAAGTCTATCGGTGCATGGGGAAAAGAATTATAGTCGACCTAGCTATATGTAGGGAGATCAGTACGTATACATGCATGCATGTGTTAGAAGCAAATAAGGTCCGGAGAGACAGACAGGGGGAAAGGGGTGCGGCTAGGAGGTGGTGCGAGAGGCCTACAATGTCGAGGGGGGAGGAGTGTGCGACTATGGGATCGATGAAAGAGGGGCGGGAGTGTGCACCTGCATGGAACCGTATTGGACATAGGGGGCATGGACGGTGAGAAGAGAAGAGGGGAAGTATGCGTTTGTGGTAGGCACACTTGGCTAGAGAGGTATATCGACCGGTGTGTGCTGGAAAGAAGGAGTCGGGGGGCCTACACACACCGCGGGTGAACAACCTAAAGAGAAATAACGAACGTGCGCGATGGAGGGGACGTTGAGGGAGGGTGAGAGGGGGGCGGGCGTGTGCATGCACGATAGAAAATTAGCGCTAGCTAGCTACAAAGAGAAGAGGATCGTGAAGGTGTTAAAGACAAACATAGATCATAATTCATTATAAAAAAGTGGATACAGATACTTGAAGAAGATATCATAATGTAGAACATTGATTATAATTTGGGCTAATGTGTGGCTTTTGCAGCTCAGGGCTAAATACTTGTCATAATGTATGGGGTGGGGCACTATACTTTCTGTGATAAACACGGTGTACGTATGGAACATGGTTTAGATTATGAATATATAGTTAGTACATCAAATGTACTATTATTTGGAATCAACATCAAGTGTATTCAAAAAATTGAATTCGAGTTCATATAGTACACTTAGTTCATATATGTATCTATAGTAATCATGTAGTGTGTTGTTAAGGTAATACACGAATGGTGGTTGAAGTTGGCAACAATCATGATTGTAGATTCTTATTGAAATAGAGAAACGAATTCAAATTCAGTTGGAATTGCAGCGGTAGTATAGACATTTGGAATGCACTAAAATGTTGGCATGAGTAGGTTACATGCATTATACAGCCAGCGAAAAAATTTAATTGGACATAACATGGATCCATACTCCCTCCTTCCATCTATAGAGGGCCTAATGCGTTTTTTAAGACTACCTTTGACTATTGACCAGATTAATAGTACATGACATGCACAATGTGAAAATTATATCATTGAAAGATCCTTTCACACAAGAATTTAACGGTGTGCTTTGTCTAAGTTTGTCATATATCATTGCTCTAATATTTGGTTGGTCAAATTTAGCCTTGAAAAACACATTAGGCCCTATATAGATGGAAGGAGGGAGTAGCTTTGAATAACATTTGTATAGTAAAACGGGACAAGACTCTCTCTTTGTGTGGTGTGAATAGTTTTTATTTTTCCGTTTTTTTCGTCGAGGGAAGTGCGAATTGATTTGGTACGTACAAGTACAATATTACATGTTAGGCTTCTCCCTAAAATTCAACCCGCGCCTTGTTATATCCCGAAAATTCTGATATCGTGCTCCCAAAACTGGCGCCTTCACAACCCGCGCCTTGCTATCCCGAAATTACAATGCACGCGAAAACTCCCTCTAGCTGCCAAATCCGGACACATGAAATCCCCCTTCTAACCCTGAGCCGAAAGGGCCGCTAGTTCAAATTGGTGGGGGTACTTTTGTAAAACACCCTACACTTTGGACAAGCGCGTCCCTAAGTCGTGGTTACCCCTCCCATCGCCTCCTTTTTGCGATTCGAAATCTGGCCGCCATAACCTCTCCGCTCCAGCCGCGAAACGCCACCCTCCTCTGTCCGCCACCTCACCGCTACCCAGCCGGAGCCTCTTCCCCGACGACGTCGTCCACCACAACAGCTCGATGTCCCTCATCCGCCTCCCCGGATGAGGATCCGTCGTCCATCCCGTCGTCCCGCCGATTCAGCCGCCCCGTCCTCCACCTCCAAGGATCTGCTCCGATGATCGCCTCGTCTATCGCGGCTGCTCCATCCCCACAACGCCACCTTAACCTGCTCCACCGGAACCGTAGCATCCTCACCGACTCCTCGGACGAAGCCGAGGCCTAGTCGGCGCCACCAAAGAGGTTGTACACTCATCGCATCACATCTTCTCCTTAACTCGACCTGCCGGCGCCGACGGTGCTCCATCCCGCACCCCCATAGAGCGACTACCTCGAAGCCGGCGCCGCGGGCGACATCTCCACGTCGGCTCTCCCTAGTGCGAGGCCCCTTCAGCGGTGGCGTCCATACCAGCCGGATCTGCTGCTGCTGCTCCGGCTGTCGCTCGCGCTGCTGCTGCTGCTCCGGCTCTCGCCCGCTCATGCTGCTGCTGCTCCGGCTCTCGCTCGCTCACTTGCACTGCTGCTGCTGCTTCTCGGGCTCTCGCTCGCTCGCTCGCGCTGCTCCTCTCCCCCTCGCTCGTGCTGCTGCTCTGCTCCGATTTAGCTACACTTCTGTCGATTGAATCGACTTTTGGGTCAGTCGATTTTCAGGGGGTGGTGGGTCTCGCCGGAGTTAAGGAAGAACCACCCGCAGCGGGGAGGGGGGCTCGCCGGAGAGGTACCTGTAACACCCACGATGCGGCTATATCTCCCACGTGTCGAGGCATGACTTAGAGTCATAACCGCATTGTGGTTTTATCGTAAGAAGGGTCATCTTCACACAATCTCATGTAATGAACAAGAAAGGGATAAATAGAGGGTTGGCTTACAATCGCCACTTCACACAATGAACATATAATTCATACATCATTCAGAGTACACACATAGTCCGACTACGGACAACCAAATGAAAAGAAGATAACCCCAAATGCTAGATCCCCGATTGTCCCAACTGGGCTCCACTACTGATCAACAAGAAACGAAAACATAGGAACGACCAAGGTCCTTGTCAAACTCCCACTTGAGTTCGGTTGCATCACCTGCACAGGTATCATCGACACCTACAACTGTTTTGGTAGTATCTGTGAGTCACGAGGACTCAGCAATCCCAAAACCCGCGAGATCAACACTATTTAAGCTTATGGGTAGAATGGGGTAATGAGGTGGAGTTGCATCAAGCACTAAGAAAAAATGGTGGCTAACATACACAAATAAGAACGAGAAGAGAAGCAACGCAACGGTCGCGAAGCTAGAAGTGATCAGGAGGTGATCTTGAAACTACTTACGTTCATACATAACCAAAACCGTGTTCACTTCCCGGACTCCGCTGAAAAGAGACCATCACGGTTACACACGCGGTTGATGCATTTTAAATTAAGTCAAGTGTCAAGTTCTCTATAACCGGACATGAAAAAATTCCCATCTGCCACATAACTGCGGGCATGGCTTTCGAAAGTTTATACCCTGCAGGGGTGTCCCAACTTAGACCATCACAAGCTCTCACGATCAGCGAAGGATATTCCTTCTCCCGGAATGACACGATCAGTCTCGGAATCCCGGTTACAAGACATTTCGATAATGGTAAAACAAGACCAGCAAGACCGCCCGATGTGCCAACAAATCCCGATAGGAGTCGCACGTATCTCGTTCTCAGGGCACACTGGATTGTCCAAACTTCCGGTAGGCTAGCCCAGAGTTGCCCCTGGTAGCCACCGGCGGTTGACGGGTTTGGACCAACACTCACGGCGAGCACTGGCCCGGGGGGGGTAAAATAAGATGACCCTCGGGCTCCGGAAACCCAAGGGAAAGGCTTATGTGAGGCAAATGTAAAACCAAGGTTGTGCCTTGCTGGAGGAGTTTTATTCAAAGCGAACTGTCAAGGGGGTCCCATAACCCCAACCACGTAAGGAATGCAAAATCAAGGAACATAACACCGGTATGACGGAAACTAGGGAGGCAAGAGTGGAACAAAACACCAGGAATAAGGCCGAGCCTTCCACCCTTTACCAAGTATATAGATGCATTAATTAAATAAGAGATATTGTGATATCCCAAAATCAACATGTTCCAACATGGAACAATCTTCAACTTCACCTGCAACTAACAACGCTATAAGAGGGGCTGAGAAAAAGCGGTAACTTAGCCAAACAATGGTTTGCTAGGAAGGTGGGTTAGAGGCTTGACATGGCAAAATGGGAGGCATGATATAACAAGTGGTAGGTAGCGCGACATAGCGATAGAACGAACAACTAGCAAGCAAAGATAGAAGTGATATCGAGGGTAATGGTCATCTTGCCTGAGATCCCGCAAGGAATAAGAACGAGTCCATGAAGAAGACAAGCGGACATAGTCGAACGAATCCTCACAACTCCGAAACGAAACCGAAGCTAACGAGAGAAGCAAACCGGAAAGAAGCAATCAACATGGTAAACAACCATCACATAAACATGGCATGATGCACAATCAAGTATGATGCATGTCCAATTAATGAGGCATGGCATGGCAAGGTGCACAAACAATACTACAAATTAAGTGGACCATGTTAAACTATGCATTATTCTACCCCATTTCCATATAAAGTTTATTTAAAACCGAGCTACGGTTAATTAGTTATGGAATAAAACATTTTTGAAGAATGGTAGCATATATAGAGGTAGCGTCGCAAGCACGTGCACCTAGGGCGTGAGCAAGAGCTACAAGGGCGCATACATAGAGAAGGGGGATGCGCGTCCCCCCTAGAGAAGTACTACGTAGGTGGAATAAAACATTTTAACATGTCATATGAGCAAATTTTATCCAACAGCAATTTAAACATTTTAAACATGCCTGAAAGCAGCATATTATGAAACTAGATGAAATTGTAAGCATTTTGCATATATAAAACATTTTAATATGATGCACGGTTCATGAGTTATTATATGCATGAAGACTAGGGTTTTTCTGTAAAACTGCACTCTCGCGATAAATAGCTAAAATCGCATGGACAGGAAAAAAACGTAGTCGGGCCGAAACTGAAGGAACTGGGCTGAACAGGATTTGGGCGGGGCACAGCTCACCTTGTGGGCCTTGGCCCAGGTCGGTGAAGTAGCAGGCCAGCGGAAGCAGGACTTGGCGCGGCGTTGGGCCTCGCGGGCAGATCGAAGCGAGGCAGGGCGTGGTCAACGCGCAGGCGATGCGCGGTTGAGCAGAGGAGGCTTCACGCGGCCGACGTGGCTGGCGACGTGGTCAACGCCCCAGGCAGAGGAGGCGCATGGGGCAGCAGCGATGAGGTAGAGCGCTCGAACTCGAGCTCCCGAACGAAGACCGGCCGGTAGGATCCAGCCGGGAACGGGCAAGGGCAACGAAGGTCGGCCGGGTCTGGTGGTGGAGACGAGGTCCCCACGGCAGCGCGATGCAGCAGCGGGGTTCGGATGGCCATGGCAGGACTCCTGCTGCTGTTGGGCCATGAGAGGGAAAACGAGGTCAGGAGGGGGAGCGAGAGCGGAGGTGCGGCAAGAAGGGAAGGGGGCGACGTAGCTTAGCTACTGGTGGTGGTGATAGACGGTGGGGACGACACGAGGTGGGGAACGGCAGGGAGCTCCTCTCCCTGGCTCGCGACGAGGGGAACGAGGCAGGGCTCGGGCAGGAGAAGGAGGGTCGAGGAGGCGTTGGGCAGGGTAGATCGAGAAGAGGAGGCATGGCCTCGGGCTCGAGGGAGATGACTGCGGGGAGCTGCGGGAAGGACGGATGGGGAACGAGAGGAGTGGTGGCCGCCGCGATCTGATTGGGTGAAGATGGATCGAGAGGCACTACAAAAAAAACACTTCCGTGATAATACGTGTTTGTCACAGTAGGTCGCGTTTTCTGTCATGCATGTACATCCATGACAAATTTAGGACAGAATCAAGATAGTCATACCTGTGCTGTCGTAGAAGTGTTGCATGACATTACCAAAATTATCATCACGGAAGTGTCCACTTCCATGACGATAAATCGCGCGTCGCAGAAGTGCTTTCGTCAAGGGTGACCGACACGTGGCATCCACCATAACGGAACGTCGTTAAGCTATCGGGTCCGGTTTTGGATCCGATAACCCGTTAACAGCCCGGACCAATGGGGATTTTCCACGTGTAAAATCATCATTGGCCGGAGGAAACACATGTTGCCTCACCGTTGGGACAGATGTCATCCACTCATTGGACACGAGGCGCCTATGATAGGTCGACACGTGGCACGGCCCAACAGTGGCCCATTCCGGTGAAAAAGGCCGGCCTAGTAAAAAATAGCAGGCCGACCCATATAAGGCCTACTTGTGTCAGGTCCATTTAAGCTCACAGCCCATACGAGATGTGCCAATTCGGCCCGTCAATGGCCCGTTAAAGATTTGACACCATTGCAGCCCATCGTCAGTTCGAGCCCGTTAACAGCCCGCTATATATTTGGGCTGAATATCGGCCCGATGAGATTTCGGCCTGTTAACGGCCCATTCAGTGGATGCGACAATTTTCACAATGTACATCTTTCGGCCTTTTAGCGACCCATTTAAATATTGGGCTAATTTCCGGCCCGGTGTGTCTTTCAGCCTGTTGATGGCCCATAAATCAGCTGGGCCATTTGTAGTCGGACCTGAGTTTCGGCCTTTTAGCGACCCATTTTAGTGTTGGGCCAATTTCTGGCCCGGTGTGTCTTTCAGCCTGGTGACGGCCCATATAACTGTTGGGCCATTTGTAGTCGGACCTGAGTTTTGGACTTTTAGCGACCCATTTAATTGTTGGGCCAATTCCCGGCCCTGTGTGCCTTTCAGCCTATTAACGGACCATAAATGAGTTGGGCCATTTGTAGTCGGACCTGAGTTTTGGCCTTTTAACGGCCCATGCCCTTCATGGTCCAATACCAGCCCGGTTTCTCTTCGGCCTGCTAAAGACCCACAACACAGTTGGGCCATTTACAATACGACCTGACTTTCGGCCTTTTAGCGGCCCATGCTCTTCATGGTCCAGTACAAGCCCGCTGTCTCTTTCGGCCTGCTAAAGGCCCACAGTATAGTTGGGCCATATGTAGCCCGAACTTAGTAACGGCCTGTTAACGGCCCGTGAAATCAATTGGGCCCACCTGTTGCCCGCTTCGATGTCAGCCTGTTAACGACCCGGGAGTTAAGAGGGCCGACCATTAACTTTCGGCCTGGTAATGGCCCATTAACTTAATGGGCCCACTAAAGTTCGTACATGTCTTTAGGCCAAATTAGATAATTTGAGTCCATTACGACGAGCAATTATGCACAGGACCAAAACCGATCAAGCAAAGGTACGGCATGCAGGGAAAAACGTTGCACATCCAGCATATATTACAGGAAATTACATCCACTGGGCAATCAAAGATTGATGCCAGTGCAAATAAATGAACAGAACCTAACGATCTACAACGTCACAATCTGCAACCTCAGCACGGATGACGCCCATAAGCATGTGGGCAAGTTCTTACTGCTTTGCTACACTCTCTCTGAAAACATTGATCAGTTGTTGTGTCGCACGACTCTGCCCCTCTGATTCCTCCACCATTTCCATCATTCCTTTAGCCATTAATTGGTTCACAAACATACATTTTTTCCGTTGCATTCGAGACAGATTATACTGAACAGATTCAGATGGTGATTTTGGCAGGCTTGTATTATTGATAGTGGAGAGTGTCTCGACCACTGCATCATAACATAAATTAGGAGGGGAACCAAACAGATTAATCATGAGTTATTGGCATATTACCTGGCCTAGATTTATTGGAAAGAAACAATGGGGTTGCCTTGCTGTTTTCAGACTTTGTCTTCTTATCTTCAGCCGCCTGCACCAAATTAAGACACTAGCATTGCTATCATTGGCCAAGTCAGATAATAGGAAAGCAACATTGGCACAACGAACGTTTGGGTAACTAGCCAACACCAAATTAACACAATATGGCACAGCTATCATCAGCCAGGTAAGGTAATACGAAAGCAACATTGACACAATGAACGAATGGGCAACCAGAGCAGCACTACAATTCAGTAATGTGCATGATATGAGATAGTACACTCATGCAGCTCAGTATGCAAAACTACCAGGCAGTTTCCTTTACAAAAATCAACATTGGCGCCTTTAACATTTTGCTACAACTAATTTTAGATCAGACAAAGGTTGGATTCACGCTGATTAACAAAATACATGCTGATGTAAAAATATAGTGATATACAACAGGTACTTACATCAGCATTGGAGCACAGAGAATTCCCACAAGATGTTTTCCTCGAATACAATCCCAATGAAGGAAATCTTCTATCATTTAACCTTATTTTCTAAAAGAGCGATGGGTAAGAAACATGTAGAAAATATGAGTAGAATGCTATAAAATTTCATGATGCGAGGATACGCACATGCTTCTTAGAATGGAGTTGACATTCTTTTGCTGGACTGGAGCGGACTAGTTCTTTGGCCACTGGAATCTGCTTATTATCAGTGGGAGTTGGGTTTCTCTGTGCTGGAGCAGTATCTATGAAAAATGGAGTTGGTTTATTATCTCCTGGCATTTGGATCTTTTGCAACGACCTGGTTTGTAACCCTTCAGATTCTAACATAGCCGTATTCCCCCTGCATGCCTTATATAAAAGAATGGTGCTTCAGTTATAAAACATGCTACAGCAGATATGGAATAGGTACTGAAGAATAGAAAGGCATGACATATTGACATGTATTCCCTCCATCCGGAAATAAATGGATGGGTCTAGGCGTATTTCAGTTCTAGATACATCCACTTTTATCCATTTCTGCGACATGTAATCCGGACGGAGGGAGTATGATGTAAGAGCTAAGGATACGACAGGACGACACAGTAAAAAAACACTGAAAACCCACTGCAGATACAAAGTAATCAAACCCACTGATATGAGATAGTACACTCATGCAGCTCAGGATGCAAAACTACCAGGCAGTTTTCCTTACAAAAATCAACATTGTGGCCTTTAATCATACATTTTGCTACAACTAAATTTAGATCAGATAAAGGTTGGATTCACGCCGATTAACAAAATACATGCTGATGTAAAAATATAGTGATACACAACAGGTACTTACATCTGCATTGGAGTACAGAGAATTCCTGCAAGAATCTTTCCTCACAGACGATACCAGTGCAGACATTCTTCTATCTGTTAAGCTTATTTTCTGAAAGAGAGATGGGTAAGAAACATGTAGAAAATATTATCAGCATGCTATAAAATTTCATGATGCAAGGATACGCACACGCTTCTTAGAATGGAGTTGACATATTTTTGCTGGACTGGAGCGGACTAGTTCTTTGGCCACTGGGATCTGCTTATTATCAGTAGGAGTTGGGTTTCTCTGTGCTGGAGCAGTATCTATAAAAACTGGAGTTGGTTTATTATGTCCTGGCGTTTGGATCTTTTGCAAAGACCTGGTTTGTAACCCTTCAGATTCTAACATAGGCGTCTTCCCCTTGCATGCCTTGTATAGAAGAATGGTGCTTCGGTTATAAAACATGCTACAGCAGAGAGATGGAATAGGTACTGAAGAATAGAAAGGCATGACATATTGACATGTATTCCCTCCATCCGGAAAAAATGGATGGGTCTAGGCGTATTTTAGTTCTAGATACATCCTTTTTTATCCATTTCGGCAACATGTAATCCGGACGGAGGGAGTATGGTGTAAGAGCTAGGGATACGACAGGACAACACAGTAAAAAACACTAGTTGAATGTAAAACTGTATGCTAGCGGAATACGTACAAAAAACTAAGGCAGCATACACGTGTATGATTGGGAAACTAACATGGCATTGCAACAGAGCACTAGAACATCACTTCAATGTAAAAAAACATGGTATGGTAGACAGATGAAGTACGTACTGAGACTAAATTGGGGTCAGACGATTTTATTTTATTTTGGTACTGTTCGATCTACGCCGGATGGCTTGATGGCCGTCTTGTGCCTCCCGGCTGACACTGTTAGGAATCTTCCCCGAAGAGCCAGCGACCAACGGCAGAGCAGCTTGCCTCCGCCATCCGTGGCCCTGGCCAAAACCCCGCTCCCTGCCCCACCGGACTGCCGTGGTTGGGCCGTCCCCGGGCCAATCCACAAAGACTCCCCGTCATCCAGATCCGGCGGCGGTAGTACCTTGAACCCACACAACTCTAAGATAGCCATCTAAGTGCTGCTACCGCGGCGAACTTGTGGCCCCGCACCCTTACGTTAGAGACCAGCCAACCAGCAGCCTAGGAGCTCCGCCGCCTCGAGGGGTGCTGCTTCCCATTGGGAATCGATTGGCCCAGAATAAAACTTCAGACAACTGACGCCTAAATAAAGTGATTTGAGATGAGGGTGCGACCTATCTGGCGGCATGGTGAAGTAGGCAGGTCCAGCTGCCGAGTCGGTGAGGCCGGCGCGGTTGCGGTGGCCACCGGCGACAGGGAAACAACGATGTCGCGATGGTCGACGGCTACGGTGAAGCAGCGCCGGGACTCTAGACGGATCCGAAGTTGGAGCCGCTCCGGCGCCGTGAACAACAGCGGGGGTGAATCGGCTCCGGTACGGTTCACGCGGCCGTCGTCGAGGCAGCTCCAGCAGCACGGAGTAAGAGGCACACGTCCCAGTGCACGACGGCAAATGGACAGCGTCTCCGGCATTAGGGAGGAGAGCGGCTGTGAAATTAGTGCGGTGGGGGCGCCATGGAGGAGGGGCTGAGGTTTCGCGGCTCGGGAGAAGGGAGCTTCCGGGGAGAAGGTGATTTGGCGCCCACGAGGTATGAATTGGGGGGAATTGGGAGGGGAGTGGAACCATGTTTTACAGACGCATTTGTCTGAAATGTGAGGGGGAGTTACAGTTCAACCCCTGCCTTTAGGCTTCTCGGCTTGGGTCTGTGTACTGAGGGTCGAGGATAGTAGAGTAACTTTGCTTCTCCCAAATAGTGGGCGGGAACGATTTCGGGCGAGGAGGGCGTGTTTTGAAATATAGTGGGCACGAGCAATTTCGGGCGAGGAGAGCGTGTTTTGAAAAAGTGGGAGAACGAGCATCCACGTCTACCTTACCAAGTCGATTCGAATCAAATTTAGAAATATTAGCTTGCCACTTCTTTTTTAGATGGAGAGATGATGCTTGGGAGTAATGTGTTTTTACATGCTCGTTGCTAGCGATTTACTATATGACAAATAGTTGACCCACTCAAAAACAGGAATCAAACCCAAAATGAAATATCTCGATTCAATGGAATAGCTTGTTAACCAGGTCAAAATAGTGAACTAAATCCAAAATTGAACACCTCAATCGAATAGCATGTTGTAAAGTATTATAGTACTCCATGAACATGTTGAAAGTCAAATTAATGAACTTGTTTCATATACGCATATATCCGTTCATGTTCTCCAATTTAAATATTTGAATGCAAGTTTATATCGAAACATGGTTTATATCAGTCTTTGATGCATAAAACGCGGCCCTCTCTATCTCTCTCTCTCTCTCTCTCTGACAATCTTCAATTTTGTCGCACGCATCCAACACAGAAACCTTGTTGGTCCTCTCTCTTTCTCTCCATCTCTCTCACTCTCTCTCTCTCTCTCTCTCTCTCTCTTTGTGTGTGTGCGTGGGGGGTCTTTCTAGTTCGCATGCATATATACTCCATCTATAGGTCTTGCTCTCTCGGTTGCAAACAACCACACACTATCTCCTCACCTTGCTTCCGTTGTCGAAATGCATGTGTGATATGTTTGCATAAGACACACACGTTTTTTCTCTACTTTTATCGAGTGTTGTCCATGTCTCTTTCACACACACACACACACACTTTTTTCACTCACTCTTTCTATTTCACTCTCTCTCTCTCTCTAGTCAAGGACTCTCACGTCCATAAGCATATGGATGTTTTGAAAAGTCAAACCTCAGAAAAGTTTGACCAGGTATATGTGGAGAAAAACATTTACATCTGGAAAGATCATTAGATTCATCACAACATGTACTTACTTCATACTATCATTTATCTTTGGTATTGTAGATATAGGTAATTTCTTTATAAACTTGGTCAAAGTTTCAAAAGTTTGACTTTAAAAAAAATGTTGGAACTACATTATCGAACGGAGGGAGTAGCTCTTTCTCTCTCTCTCTACTATCTCTCACGGGCCTCCCCTCTCGCACGAACACTCTATACCGACGGATTATACGCTCACTGTGTCAGTGTATAGCTCCGTATATTGTTTAGTTGACCGGTCAACCAATCCACATGCTGCTTTGTCAGCTCGTGTTCTGTATCTTCGTGTGCTGGCCCATGTGGCAGTGGGTGAAAATAAGTAAACTAGAGGCCCATCTGACACGCGGTGAAGTAAACAAAGTTGAAACAACTCGGGGTAGCACCCCGCAGGCTAGTAAATTGAGGGCGCATTGAGGACACACTTCTTCCGCGTGGAGGACGCACTCGCGCACAATTCACCACTGCGCGGAGGCATGCACAGAAGGACGCACTCGCGCACACCCAGCACACAACACACACCAGCACACGTGTACACCGGCGTCGCCGCCGGTTGAGATGGATGGCGAGGCAGCCAACAAGCGGAGGCGGCTCGAGCCAAAATCGCATCCGGCGAGCCTGGACTTCATCAGCAGCCTCCCCGACGACATGCTGCTCGTCATCATCGGCCTCCTCCCCACCAAATCTGCCGTGCGGACCGCCCTGCTCTCCCGGCGGTGGCGCCCCCTCTGGCGCCGCGTCCCCCTCAACCTCACCGTCGACAGCTACCTCTGCGACGGGGATTGCAAACGCATGGCCGCAGTCTCCAAGATCATTTCATCGCACCCTGGGCCAGCCAGACGACTTGACATCCGCATGTGCAGTACCAACTGCAAGGTCCAACCCAAGTTCGACGAGTGGTTCTTATCCCCCGCCCTAGATCAGCTCGAGGAGCTCAGCTTTGAAGCTAGACGATGTCGCTCTCTGCCGCCGTCCGCGCTCCGCCTCGCGCCAACGCTGCGCCACGCGAGCTTCAGCTCCTGCTATCTTCCCTAGATTAATGCCGCGCCCGCCCTTCTTCTCCCTCAACTCAAGCAGCTCGACCTCTTCGACGTTGTCATCTCGAAGAAGGCTATGGAGCACCTGCTCCGCAGCTGTACTGCGCTCGAGTACCTTCGTCTTGAGCAGATCCACGGGTTCATTAGCCTCCACGTCGCCTCGACGAATCTCCGATGAATTTATGTGTCTTGCTGGCCCCACAACAAGACATCAATTGGGAAGAGATCACTCCAGTTGTTCCACGTTATGGTCATTGAGAATGCGCCTTTCCTTGAGAGATTTCTTGTATCGGATCTAGAAGGTCCAACAAAAATCAGGGTCATTGACGCGCCGAAATTGACAGCGTTGGTGCACTCGTCTACCAAATTCTCCAAACTCTTTATTGGATCCGTAATCGTTCAGGTACAGCACTCATCTTCTTCTCCGTCTTCTTGAAATTCACATTTTTAAATTTCTTCTTGATGATTTACGATCGTCTTCCAGAAAATGATTCCCACAAGCTTGACCCAGTCTATGCGCACAGTGAAGATCTTGGCAATAAAATCTATCGGCCCCAATCTGGATCAAGTTGTTGGATTCCTTACATGCTTTCCATGCACGGAGAAGCTACTCATCGAGGTGAAACTTCTTTCCTATTAGTAAATGGTAATCACAACGTAGCTCAATTTTTTTGTAATTTTCCCAAATTAACAAGTGTAGTGTTCAAAACTGCATCTACGCACTGCACCGAAAGAAATGTTTTTAGTATTTTTTCTCACGTGATCACCTGCATCTTTTTTTGTTGTACTACTATAGTAGCCTAGGCTAGTCATAGTGGAAAGTAACTTAGACTACTCCGGTAACTCTATGGTTACCCTAAGAGCAAGTACTACCTCCGTCCTGGTTTACTCTTCCTAATTTGTAGTATCAAAATTTGACCCTAGATTTAACTGAAAAAATGTTAATGCATGTCACTAAGAACTATATCGTTGGATTCGTATTTGAACATAATTTCAAAGGTTATAATTTTTAGTGACATGCATTGGCATTTTCTTACATAAATATATGGTCAAAATTTTATACTAAATAAGAGGTAGTACAAAAGTGGGCTATAACGGGCCTCCACTATGTAGGCCAAAACACGTGCCAAATTCACTTGTGATGCATTTGGCATCGATGCCCCTCCATTGATCACCTGGTGCCCCAATCTGGATCACCTACTTTGCTCCGGTGCCAAATTAACTGACGCAATGAAAAAACACTTGCGTGGGAGAGAGAGAGGACTGAGGCAATAAAAAAACACTTGTTTGGGAGAGTGAGAGGCTGGTGTAGTTGGTTTGATTGATTTGTTTATACATGTGGGTCTATGTGCACAGCGGTGCCAACTCTCTCACATCGCGAGAGCGGTGCCAAAATCTTTTGATTTGACATCGATGTGTATTATGGCATCGACCACATAGTGGAAGGCAACAAATGCCCAAGCTCCTCATGTACTCCTAGGTAAATGAGAGGAAAGAGAAAGAGAGAGAGAGAGTGAAAAAATATCACTAGCTAGCCAACCCTATCGTATGAGCGAATGATATTGGTACCTCTTGATGACACGGCAATCTTATACAGCCAGCTGCTCTAATATGTTCTCTTCTTTTGCAGATAAAAAAAGACCCGAACGTGAAAAATGTGTTGCACTAGAACAATCTCATCGAATGCCTTGATCTCCATCTTATAGAAATTGATTTGATCGACTACCGAGGCAGCACATCTGAGATTAAATTGGCCAGGTTCTTTGTTCTGGAGGCAAGTGTGCTCAAGGTAATGAGGTTTGGCGTTCTCTGGCGCAACAATGAATGGCGTGCTGATCACCGCAAGCGTCTAAGCCTAAATGACAAAGTCTATGCAGAAGCTGGATATGTTTTTGAAACATTAAGTGGCCAGAGACTCGAAAACTTATTTGCCCATTAGTGACTTGTCAGGGCGGTGGATTTTAGTTTGTACGATAATGCTGCATCCACCTAAAGTAACGAAAGTTCTTACGTAAACTTCCTAGTAATTCCCTCTTCATAGGTGCAGCATTACTCCTAACATTTGTAATATCAGTTTGAAACTTGTAATATTGCCGTGTCCTATTCCTGCATTTTCAAAATCATGCGAATCAAATAGGTCCTGAGTTGGTGATGATGTTGTGCCTGCCATCTTTCACCAATAGCCGTCCAATCTAGATCTGACGCATACAAACCAAACTTCTCCAGTTTTGCAAAAAGATGCCCGCACTTGTTCCCTATTTACAAACAACTCCTTGTCTCTCACAATCAGCCTTATCTCCTCCCCACCACATCTACAAGGCCATGGAAAAATCTGGCGCGATGGCCGCTGCCGGCGCTGTCCACCCCCCAATCTTGGTGGCAATGCACGGGCATCTACGCATGGGAAATTATGTCGAACACGGCTAGTTGTAAGCAGGCTATGTCTACAGCCATGATGATAGTGACTGCAGATGGTGAGGCTGACTATGGTATGCCGAACACGGTGCCTATACTCAGGTGTCATCTCCGGCGTAGGGTCTTGTCACTTCACTGTGAGGAGCAGCACGTAATAATTTGACCAATGGGTAGTACAGTGCTACTACATTGGTAGTAGTACTACTACTAGTACTAGCACCACCGTCTGGATTTAGTAGTACTACCTCGTCCATCTGGATTTAGTATTTGACTAGCAATATCTAGTAATGCATGTCACAAAAAATGTACTACTCCCTCTGTAAATAAATCCATGGTGTATTGTTTTATTCATATCGCTGAGGTAACTTAATGTCTTTTTGCTACTTAATAGGATTACATGCAATGAACTAACCACCGCATGTGATGTTTGGTAGTCTCAAGTCATTGAAAGCATGCACGGGCACGGAGGGGGACGCAGCTTCATTGACTTACTACACCTGCCTTTGTGTGTATGGCACGTGGGTCCAACGGGTGGCTGGCCAACCTGTCATACAGCCAAAGGCAAGTGCAGTAGAGGGGCGAGGAGTAGATGGCCAACACGCACGTGAATTCGATGCAATCTGCACTTCTCATATAAAGGCTCCCGCCAGTCCAATCTACGAAATCCTACGCACCTACGCACCCAAGGGCAAGAGTGATCACTCCAATCGCAAGATCAGTTGACTAGAAGCTAGACCCATGGAGGCGATGAGCACGAGCATCAGCCGGCTGTGCCAGATGGTCCACATCGCCGGCCTGCGGCCCGGCACCGAGGAACGTCTCCAGGTAGTGCTTGAGGCCGCCAGGGCGAGGGGTCGCTTGGATGACAGCTTCGTCTCCTTGTTCGACGAGGTCCTCGTCGGCTTCCTCGACAAGTTCACCGTCGTCAAGAAGCTCGTGGACGACCTTGCGTACGCCTCCAGCCCACGCGCCCAGGCTCTGCGATGCCTGCCACCCTCAACAGCCTCTATGGTGACAACCTCTTCGACGCACTGGTGGCCCTGCGACTGCCCGCCGTCGCGCCGGAGAATGTCCACCTCGAGGTCGCGCTCGCCGCGTAGCGCCTGGCGCAGCAAGACACCATCGACATAATCACCCACGTCTACGCGCAAATCGTCCACAAGGACTACTACATGCAAGAGGAGGACGATAGGAAGCTGGCCTTCTTGGACCACAGGGCAACCTTGGACGGCATTGTTCAGAAGCACGTTGAGCTTGCCCTCAACGCCGCTGCTCCTCACACGTCGGTTGGTGACCCGGTGCACTAGGGCGTCAGGATGTCGTTGATGGATCCGTATGTATGTTTATCTTTCCGTCAAATCCATGTAGTAGTATATGGTACTACTAGTAATTATCTTACCTTTCGCATCAACTTCATAATTTTCCTAAGTACTCCATGCATGAACCGCGCCAGAACCAAACTTCTCATTACTCTAGGGAAAATCGTTATTTCTATCTATCGGTCGCCCCATGGAGCAGAACCAAATTTTACAAGTTACAAGTTCAAAAGGAAAAGCCTATCGTGTTCGCGTCGCACCCCCACACAGTTTGTCCGGCACGCCGCTCAAGGGGGAATGCGTGCTGTGTTGCATTTTCACTTACAAGTGGGACCGCAGTTGAGCAAACCAACTATCGGCAAACCCCCACCCCGCCCACCGTGCGATGGCTGAGAAAACAGGAGGGAGAAGAGATGGCTGTAGCTAGCACGGATTCCAAGAAAATTGGTGTTGGATGGGACTCGTGTGGGTGGCGTGTGCCGTACTGCTAGACATGAATGCTAGTTATGGCCCATGCCACCCCACTATCTTGAGGTGCTGGTTACTCCACTATATCGAGTACGTAGAACAAATTTCCTGGAGTCCGTGCTCAGCCCTCCTCTATCTCTCTTCTCAGCCAGCCAGCAGACGTGCGGAGCCCATTGTCTGTTTGCTCATATGCGGTCCCACATGTCAATGAAAACGCAAGAGGACCCACTGAACCTGCACATCTTTCACCTCGACGTGCTGGTGATGAAAAACAAAGCCAATAAAGATCTTCGGTGGCCGCTTTTGGAGTTACTCAAGAGTAGTAAGATTCTATTTACAGTTTAACCCAAGATGCACATCACATGGCTTCACCTACCACTCTATTTTCTTGCATGACACGACCTGGATGCTGGATGTCCCACGTGTCGGCAAAAGGAGGAAGAACTCGACCAAATCTTCGGTTGTGCTCTCGGATTAGACTAGTTGTGCTAACTTAAAATTTTATTGTGTAGAATGGATGAAAGTTTTGGTATTGGGAAGAAGAGTACAACGATATATTGATAGAGCGCAATTTAGTAGATGTTCTAGCACTTTTAGCTCGCATAGAGGCTAGAGATGAGACTAGTGCACTTGTTGATAGAATAGAGGCTAGACACGTCTACTTCTTTACACTCGAAGAAGAAAGAAGCACGCAAGATCGAGCCTCCGCAGATCAACAATGAATGCATCGAGAAAGCACTAATCCAACTTACAGGAGCAGTTATGGAAGTTGGATATCTTTTAAAATGTATTCTTGTGGTTCTTGTTTTCTTTGGTCTTTCTTTTCTAGTCAAAATTTTGGTGATGTATTTCCATGTACCAAAAAATCAATGATGAAAAAAAGATATGTGTTTGCAAAGAAAAATGTACGCGGCCGGGATGCGGTCGCGCGTTCGGCACATGACCACCGCATCCAAGAAATGGCCCGGACACGACCCCATTGCCCTACCCAAATGGACAGAATCCAGGCAAAACGGACGTCCGTTTGGGGTCGTGCGTTGGAGTTGGCCTTACAAGTGGGACCGCAGTTGAGGAAACCGACTATCGGCAAACCCCCACCTCGCCCGCCGCGCGATGGCTGAGTTAGAGAAACGGCGAGGTTGAAGAGATTGTTGTAGCACGGACTCCAAGAAATATGGTGTCAGATGGAAGTCGTGCTGGTGGCGTGTGCCGTACTCCTGGATGTGAATGCTTGTTATGGTCCATTCCACCCTACTACTCCTACTACTACTCCTACTACTCCTATCGAGGATTCGAGGTGCTGGTTACGTACAGCGAACACATTAACATATGGCCCACCTCACACTATGGCCAAATTTCCTGGAGTCTGTGCTAGGTTAAAAAGTGTTCTTTGTGAAGATGGGTGGCTGGTCTCAAGTTTAAAACTTGTTGTATTACGTACGTAGACGTAGAGATAGTGCAGCATGTGAAGCTATGCAAATAGTGTACTATTGTTGATTGGCCTCATCCGATAACCTGTTGCAATGCACGTACAATTATGTATTCAGAAAATATGTTTTTGCCTCGTCGCAGCACCCACTCAGAGAAGCGACTCGATAGCTGATACGTCCATTTTGCATCATGCTTTTATATCGATATTTATTGCATTATGGGTTGTTATTACACATTATGTCACAATACTTATGCCTATTCTCTCTTATTTTACAAGGTTTACATAAGGAGGGAGAATGCCGGCAGCTGGAATTCTGGGTAGAAAAAGGAGCAAACATTAGAGACCTATTCTGCACAACTCCAAAAGTCCTGAAACTCCAAAAAAGTTATTTTTGGAAATAATAAAAAATATTCAGCGGAAGAAATACGTCAGGGGGGCCTCCACCTGTCCACGAGGGTGGGGGGCGCGCCCTACCCCCTGGGCGCGCCCCCTGCCTCGTGGGCCCCCTGTTGGCCCTCCGGTGCCCATCTTCTGCTATATGAAGTCTTTCGTCCGAGGAAAAATCATAAGCAAGCTTTCGGGACGAGACTCCGCCGCCTCAAGGCGGAACCAATCTAGGGCTCCGGCAGAGCTGTTCTGCCGGGGACACTTCCCTCCGGGAGGGGGAAATCATTGCCATCGTCATCACCAACGCTCCTCTCATCGGGAGAGGGCAATCTCCATCAACATCTTCACCAGCACCATCTCCTCTCAAACCCTAGTTCATCTCTTGTATCCAATTCTTGTCTCTAAGTTTGGGATTGGTACTTGTAGGTTGCTAGTAGTGTTGATTACTCCTTGTAGTTGATGCTAGTTAGTTTATTTGGTGGAAGATCATATGTTCAGATCCTATATGCATATTAATACTCCTCTGATTATGAACATGAATATGCTTTGTGAGTAGTTACGTTTGTTCCTGAGGACATGGGAGAAGTATTGCTATTAGTAGTCATGTGAATTTGGTATTCGTTCGATATTTTGATGAGATGTATGTTGTCTATCCTCTAGTGGTGTTATGTGAATGTCGACTACATGACACTTCACCATTATTTGGAACTAGAGGAAGGCATTGGGAAGTAATAAGTAGATGATGGGTTGCTAGAGTGACAGAAGCTTAAACCCTAGTTTATGCGTTGCTTCGTAAGGGGCTGATTTGGATCCATATGTTTCATGCTATGGTTAGGTTTACCTTAATACTTTTGTTGTAGTTGCGGATGCTTGCAATAAAGGTTAATCATAAGTGGGATGCTTATCCAAGTAAGGGCAGCACCCAAGCACCGGTCCACCCACATATCAAATTATCAAAGTACCGAACGCGAATCATATGAACGTGATGAAAACTAGCTTGACGATAATTCCCATGTGTCCTCGGGAGCGCTTTTCTCTATATAAGAGTTTGTCCAGGCTTGTCCTTTGCTACAAAAAGTATTGGGCCACCTTGCTGCACTTTATTTACTTTTGTTACTTGTTGCTCGTTACAAATTATCCTATCACAAAACTATCTGTTACCTATAATTTCACTGCTTGCAGAGAATACCTTGCTGAAAACCTCTTATCATGTCCTTCTGCTCCTCGTTGGGTTCGACACTCTTACTTATTGAAAGGACTACGATAGATCCCCTATACTTGTGGGTCATCAAGACTCTTTTCTGGCGCCGTTGCCGGGGAGTGAAGCGCCTTTGGTAGGTGGAATTTGGTAAGGAAAAATTTATATAGTGTGCTGAAATTTATTGTCACTTGTTACTATGGAAAGTAATCCTCTGAGGGGCTTGTTCGGGGTATCTTCACCCCGACCAGTAGAGCAAAGAGTTGCTCCTCAACCTACTGAACCTACTGAAAATGAAAATGTCTACTTTGAAATTCCTTCGGGTATGTTAGAAAAACTTCTAGCTAATCCTTTTGCAGGAGACGGAACGAAGCATCCTGATGAGCACCTAATCTATGTGGATGAAGTTTGTGGATTATTTAAGCTTGCAGGTATACCCGGTGATGTTATTAAAAAGAAGGTCTTCCCTTTATCTTTGAAGGGAGATGCATTGACATGGTATAGGTTATGTGATGATACGGGATCATGGAACTACAAACGATTGAAATTGGAATTTCATCAGAAATTTTATCCTATGCATCTTGTTCATCGTGATCGCAATTATATATATAATTTTTGGCCTCGCGAAGGAGAAAGCATTGCTCAAGCTTGGGGGAGGCTAAAATCAATGTTATATTCATGCCCCAATCATGAGCTCTCAAGAGAAATGATTATTCGAAAAATTTATGCTCGGCTTTCTGATAACAATCGTACCATGCTCGATACTTCTTGTGCTGGCTCTTTTACTATGAAGACTATTGAATTCAAATGGGATTTATTGGAAAGAATTGAACGCAACTCTGAAGATTGGGATCTCGACGAAGGTAAGGAGTCAGGTATGACACCTAAGTTTGATTGTGTTAAATCTTTTATGGATACCGATGTTTTCCGTAAATTTAGCACTAAGTATAGACTTGACTCTGAGATAGTAGCTTCCTTTTGTGAATCTTTTGCTGCTCATATTGATCTCCCTAAGGAGAAGTGGTTTAAATATCATCCTCCCATAGAAGTAAAAGTAGCTGCACCTATTAAAGTTGAAGAAAAGACTATCACTTATAATGATCCTATTGTTCCTACTTCTTATGTTGAGAAACCACCTTTCCCTGTTAGGATAAAGGATCATGCTAAAGCTTCAACTGTGGTCCATAAAAGCAATATTAGAACTTATACACCTCCTGAGCAAATTAAAGTTGAACCTAATATTGCTATTGTTAAAGATCTCTTGTCTGATAATATTGATGGGCATGTTATTCATTTTCATGATGAAACTGCTAGAATTGCCAAACCTTGTGCTAAAGATAAACATAGACTTGTGGTAGGCATGCCTGTTATTTCTGTTAAAATAGGGGATCACTGTTATCATGGCTTGTGTGATATGGGTGCTAGTGCTAGTGCAATACCTATTGACTTATACAAAGAAATTAAGCATGATATTGCACCTACTGAGTTAGAAGATATTGATGTCACAATTAAACTTGCCAATAGAGATACTATTTCACCAATGGGAATTGTTAGAGATGTTGAAGTCTTGTGTGGGAAAACTAAATATCCTGCTGATTTTCTTGTTCTTGGCTCCCCACAACATAGCTTTTGTCCCATTATATTTGGTAGACCCTTCTTGAACACCGTTAATGCTAGGATAGACTACGAAAAGGATGTTGTTACTATTGGTTTGGGTGATATGTCTCATGAGTTTAATTTCTCCAAATTCCGTAGACAACACCGTGAAGAGGAATTGCCGAGGAAGGATGAAATAATTGGTCTTGCTTCTATTGCGGCACCTCCTAGTGATCCTTTAGAACAATATTTGCTAGATCATGAAAATGATGTGTTTATGAATGAAAGAAGGGAAATAGATGAAGTATTCTTTAAACAGGAACCCATCCTAAAACACAATTTACCTGTTGAAATCCTAGGGGATCATCCTCCACCCAAGGGTGATCCCGTGTTTGAGCTTAAACCGTTGCCTGATACTCTTAAATATGCTTATCTTGATGAGAAAAATATATATCCTGTTATTATTAGTGCTAACCTTTCAGAGCATGAAGAAGAGAGATTATTGAAAACTCTGAAGAAGCACCGTGCTGCTATTGGATATGCTCTTGATGATCTTAAAGGCATTAGTCCCACTCTATGTCAACACAAAATAAATTTGGAGAAAGATGCCAAACCAGTTCGTGATCACCAACGACGGCTGAATCCTAAGATGAAAGAAGTGGTAAGAAAGGAAATACTAAAGCTTCTTGAGGCAGGTATTATTTATCCCGTTACTGATAGTCAGTGGGTAAGTCCTATCCATTGTGTCCCTAAGAAGGGAGGTATTACTGTTGTTCCTAATGATAAAGATGAATTGATTCCGCAAAGAATTATTACAGGTTATAGGATGGTAATTGATTTCCGCAAATTAAATAAGGCTACTAAAAAAGATTTACCCCTTACCTTTTATCGATCAAATGCTAGAAAGATTATCCAAACATACACATTTTTGCTTTCTAGATGGTTATTCTAGTTTCTCTCAAATACCTGTGTCAGCCGATGATCAATCAGAGACCACTATTACTTGCCCTTTCGGTACTTTTGCTTATAGACGTATGCCTTTTGGTTTATGTAATGCACCTGCTACCTTTCAAAGATGCATGATGGCTATATTCTCTGACTTTTGTGAAAAGATTTGTGAGGTTTTCATGGACGATTTTTCCGTCTATGGATCCTCTTTTGATGGTTGCTTGAGCAACCTTGATCGAGTTTTGCAGAGATGTGAAGAAACTAATCTTGTCTTGAATTGGGAAAAGTGCAACTTTATGGTTAATGAAGGTATTGTCTTGGGGCATAAAGTTTCTGAAAGAGGTATTGAGGTTGATAAAGCCAAGGTTGATGCCATTGAAAAGATGCCATGTCCCAAGGACATCAAAGGTATAAGAAGTTTCCTTGGTCACGCCGGTTTTTATAGGAGGTTCATTAAGGACTTCTCAAAAATTTCTCGGCCTCTGACTAATTTATTACAAAAAGATATACCATTTTTCTTCGATGATGATTGTGTAGAAGCATTTGAAATACTTAAGAAAGCATTGATCTCTGCACCTATTGTTCAGCCACCAGATTGGAATTTACCTTTTGAAATTATGTGTGATGCTAGCGATTATGTTGTGGGTGATGTTCTAGGGCAAAGAGTTGATAAGAAATTAAATGTTATTCAATATGCTAGTAAAACTCTAGACAATGCCCAGAGAAATTATGCTACTACTGAAAAAGAATTCTTAGCAGTCGTATTTGCTTGTGATAAGTTCAGACCTTATATTGTTGATTCTAAAGTAACTATTCACACGGATCATGCTGCTATGAAATATCTTATGGAAAAGAAAGATGCTAAACCTAGACTTATTAGATGGGTTCTCTTGCTACAAGAATTTGATTTGCATATTGTTGATAGAAAAGGAGCTGAGAACCCCGTTGCAGACAACTTGTCTAGGTTAGAAAATGTTCTTGATGACCCACTACCTATTGATGATAGCTTTCCGGATGAACAATTAAATGTCATAAATACTTCTCGTACTGCTCCATGGTATGCTGATTATGCTAATTATATTGTTGCTAAATTTATACCACCTAGTTTCACATACCATCAAAAGAAAAAGTTTTTCTATGATTTGAGACATTACTTTTGGGATGACCCACACCTTTATAAAGAAGGAGTAGATGGTGTTATTAGACGTTGTGTAGAGCATGAATAGGAACAGATCTTACGCAAGTGTCACTCTGAGGCTTATGGAGGACACCACGCTGGAGATAGAACTGCACATAAGGTATTGCAATCCGGTTTTTATTGGCCTACTCTCTTCAAGGATGCCCGTAAGTTTTTCTTATCTTGTGATGAATGTCAAAGAATAGGTAATATTAGTAGACGTCAAGAAATGCCTATGAACTATTCACATGTTATCGAACCGTTTGATGTTTCGGGCTTTGATTATATGGGACCTTTTCCTGCCTCTAATGGATACACACATATTTTAGTTGCTGTTGATTATGTTACTAAGTGGGTAGAAGCTATTCCAACTAGTAGTGCTGATCATAACACCTCTATTAAGATGCTTAAAGAAGTTATTTTTCCGAGGTTTGGAGTCCCCAGATATTTGATGACTGATGGTGGTTCACACTTTATTCATGGTGCTTTCCGTAAAATGCTTGCTAAATATGATGTTAATCATAGAATTGCATCTCCTTATCACCCACAGTCTAGTGGTCAAGTAGAATTGAGCAATAGAGAGCTCAAATTAATTTTGCAAAAGACTGTTAATAGATCTAGAAAGAATTGGTCCAAGAAACTTGATGATGCATTATGGGCCTACAAAACTGCATATAAAAATCCTATGGGTATGTCTCCGTATAAAATGGTTTATGGAAAAGCATGTCACTTACCTCTCGAACTAGAACATAAGGCATATTGGGCTATTAAAGAGCTCAACTATGATTTCAAACTTGCCGGTGAGAAGAGGTTATTTGACATTATCTCACTTGATGAATGGAGAACCCAAGCCTACGAAAATGCCAAGTTGTTTAAAGAGAAAGTTAAAAGATGGCATGACAGAAGAATACAAAAGCGTGAGTTTAGTGTAGGTGATTATGTATTGCTATACAACTCTCGTTTAAGATTTTTTGCAGGAAAACTTCTCTCTAAATGGGAAGGCCCATACGTTATCGAGGAGGTCTATCGTTCCGGTGCCATAAAAATCAACAACTTCGAAGGCACAAATCCGAAGGTGGTGAACGGTCAAAGAATTAAACACTATATCTCAGGTAATCCTATAAATGTTGAAACCAATGTTATTGAAATCGTAACCCCGGAGGAATACATAAGGGACACTATCCGGAATGTTTCAGACTCCGAAAGGGAATAGGTACGTGGTACGGTAAGTAAACCGACTCCAAAACAGTTCTAAAGGCAATTTTTCTCCGTTTTGGAATATTTAGAAAAATAGAAAAATAAGAAGCAGTCCGGGAAGGACACAAGGCCTCCACGAGGGTGGAGGGCGCGCCCTACCCTACTGTGCGCGCCCCCCTGCCTCGTGGGCACCTCGTGCGCTCTCCGGACTCCGTTTTCTTGCACGATACGTATTTTTGTCGGTAAAAATTCATTATATAATCTCCCGAAAGTTTTGACTCCTGTATCACGCAATTATCCTCTGTTTTCGTTTCGAGCTGTTTTTTTACAGATCTAGATCATCATGACATCTCCAAGTGCCCCAAGGACAAGTTCTTCGAGAAGGTCATCAATCCCTACCTCGCGGAGGTGCTGCAACACCCTCAAACCATTGAGATGCATGAGGGGGTGCTGCACATCCGCGATGTTGAGGGACCGAGGAAGACCGGAAGCGTGGAGACAAGGCTCAAGGCAATGGAGCAACAAGTTTTCAAGTGCCAGGAGATGGTGGAGCGTGGACTTGACTCCAATCACATGATGATCGCGGAGTTCAGCAACAACCACAAGATGGATGCCAAGGACATTGGGGAGGCCATCTTCAAGCTCCACGAGAAAATCGAGCACCTCCAAGCCCAAATCTATGACCTGCAAAACCAAAACTGTGAGTATGAATATAGATTCAAGAGAATGAGTTTGGCTGCAGATTTGAGGATCCCGGAGACTCGATCATCCTTCTATGATGGTGAGCCCATGCCTTGGAAGATGGACGACAAGCCTACTTCATCAACAACCCCATCACCACCACTTCTGAGGAAGGAGACATAACCACATGGGTATGGGCACTCCCCTCGGCAACCGCCAAGCTTGGGGGAGATGCCCCGGTATCGTATCACAATCACATCTCCTATCTTTGCCGTTTTTCTTGGTTCGTTCCTATTAGTAGTATCTTGATCTAGTAGAATAAAGTTTTGGTATGATCTAGTTTTGAGTTTTGCTTTATGATCCCTCTTTGTAATCGAGTCCGTGAGCTATATAATAAATATTAGTGTTGAGTCAAGGGCTTGATTATCTTGCTATGATCTCGAGTGAATAAAAGAAAAGAGAAAAGAATAAAAAGAAATAAAAAGAGATCATATTGATCTTATGAAGAGTAATGACTTCACATAGAAAGAGTATGATGATTAAAAATTGTTGAGAGTTGACAAACATAGCTTTGGTCATCGTTGCAATTAATAGGAAGTAATAAAGAAAGAGAGGTTTCACATATAAATATACTATCTTGGACATCTTTTATGATTGGGAGCACTCATTAAAATATGACATGCTAAAGAGTTGATGTTGGACAAGGAAGACAACGTAATGGGTTATGTTTTCTTATATCTGAGATAAAGTATATTGTCATGGATCATCCAACATGTTGAGCTTGCCTTTCCCCCTCATGCTAGCCAAATTCTTTGCACCAAGTAGAGATACTACTTGTGCTTCCAAAAACCCTTAAACTGGTTTTGCCATGAGAGTCCACCATACCTACCTATGGATTGAGTAAGATCCTTCAAGTAAGTTGTCATCGGTGCAAGCAATAGAAGTTGCTCTCTAAATATGTATGATTGATTGGTGTGGAGGAAATAAGCTTTATACGATCTTGTGATGTGGAAGAAATAAAAGCGACAGACTGCATAATAAAGGTTCATATCACAAGTGGCAATATAAAGTGACGTTCTTTCGTATTAAGATTTTGTGCATCCAACCTTGAAAGCGCATGGCAACCTCTGCTTCCCTCTGCGAAGGGCCTATCTTTTATTATTATCTTCTACCTTATGCAAGAGTCATGGTGATCTTCACCTTTTCTTTTTACATTTTATCCTTTGGCAAGCACAGGATGTTGGAAAGATCCTGATATATATATATATATATATATATATATATATATATATATATATATATATATATATATATATATATCTAATTGGATGTGGGTTAGCATGAGTTATTATTGTTGACATTACCCTTGAGGTAAAAGGTTGGGAGGCGAAACTATAAGCCCCTATCTTTCTCTGTGTCCGACTAAAACTCCGTAACCACAAGTATTGCGTGAGTGTTAGCAAATATGAAAGATTAAATGATAGTTGAGTATGTGGACTTTCTAGAAAGCTCTGACATAGACTCTTTCTGATGTTATGATAAATTGCAATTGCTTCAATGACTGAGATTATAGTTTGTTAGTTCTCAATAAAGTTTCCGATTCATACTTTGCATTGTGAATAGATTATTACTTGAGCATAAGAAATCATATGACAATATCCATTTATGTTGCTGTTATGAGAATAATCATGATGCCCTCATGTCCGTATTTTATTTTATCGACACCTCTACCTCTAAACATGTGGACATATTTATCGTTATCGGCTTCCGCTTGAGGACAAGCGAGGTCTAAGCTTGGGGGAGTTGATACGTCCATTTTGCATCATGCTTTTATATCGATATTTATTGCATTATGGGCTGTTATTACACATTATTTCACAATTTATGCCTATTCTCTCTTATTTTACAAGGTTTACATAAGGAGGGAGAATGCCGGCAGCTGGAATTCTGGGCTGGAAAAAGGAGCAAATATTAGAGACCTATTCTGCACAACTCCAAAAGTCCTGAAACTCCACGAAAGTTATTTTTGGAAATAATAAAAAATATTGAGCGGAAGAAATACGTCAGGGGGGCCTCCACCTGTCCACGAGGGTGGGGGCGCCCCCTACCCCCTGGGCGCGCCCCCTGCCTCGTGGGCCCCCTATTGGCCCTCCGGTGCCCATCTTCTGCTATATGATGTCTTTCGTCCGAGGAAAAATCATAAGCAAGCTTTCGGGACGAGACTCTGCCGCCACGAGGCGGAACCTTGGTGGAACCAATCTAGGGCTTCGGCAGAGCTGTTCTGCCGGGGACACTTCCCTCCGGGAGGGGGAAATCATGGCCATCGTCATCACCAACGCTCCTCTCATCGGGAGAGGGCAATCTCCATCAACATCTTCACCAGCACCATCTCCTCTCAAACCCTAGTTCATCTCTTGTATCCAATTCTTGTCTCTAAGTCTGGGATTGGTACTTGTAGGTTGCTAGTAGTGTTGATTACTCCTTGTAGTTGATGCTAGTTGGTTTATTTGGTGGAAGATCATATGTTCAGATCCTATATGCATATTAATACTCCTCTGATTATGAACATGAATATGCTTTGTGAGTAGTTACGTTTCTTCCTGAGGACATGGGAGAAGTCTTGCTATTAGTAGTCATGTGAATTTGGTATTCGTTCGATATTTTGATGAGATGTATGTTGTCTATCCTCTAGTGGTGTTATGTGAACGTTGACTACATGACACTTCACCATTATTTGGGCCTAGAGGAAGGCATTGGGAATTAATAAGTAGATGATGGGTTGCTAGAGTGACAGAAGCTTAAACCCTAGTTTATGCGTTGCTTCGTAAGGGGCTGATTTGGATCCATATGTTTCATGCTATGGTTAGGTTTACCTTAATACTTTTGTTGTAGTTGCAGATGCTTGCAATAGAGGTTAATCATAAGTGGGATGCTTGCCCAAGTAAGGGCAGCACCCAAGCACCGGTCCACCCACATATCAAATTATCAAAGTACCGAACGCGAATCATATGAACGTGATGAAAACTAGCTTGACAATAATTCCCATGTGTCCTCGGGAGCGCTTTTCTCTATATAAGAGTTCGTCCAGGCTTGTCCTTTGCTACAAAAAGGATTGGGCCACCTTGTTGCACTTTATTTACTTTTGTTACTTGTTGCTCGTTACAAATTATCCTATCACAAAACTATCTGTTACCTATAATTTCAGTGCTTGCAGAGAATACCTTGCTGAAAACCTCTTATCATTTCCTTCTGCTCCTCGTTGGGTTCGACACTCTTACTTATCGAAAGGACTATGATAGATCCCCTATACTTGTGGGTCATCAATAGCCATTCATAAATTTAGTAAGTTTATCACAGGCATGTCATTTTATTACATACAACAGGTCATCAACCCACCGACAACGAGGATACATTATAAATACTAAAGTTTTCATCACACAACAAATAACAAACAATGAAATGAACTTCAACTCAACCAATCCTCGGCGTTGGAAACGCTTGCTTTGAACCACAAGCGATTCTCTCGGAAGAGCCAGCTACTGTCAATCTCGAGACCAATGCAGGACTGATCATCCGGGCTGAAGCGACCTACTATATCACGACCAGGGTAGGTAACCAACGCAGTGTCCGATGTATAGATACAGTTGCTTCTTGTAAATGGTAGTAACGTTGTGTCAACAGCAGTTGGATCGCCTTTCACCATCATTGGATAGTTTTGTCCAAGGAAGAGCGAGCTTGCTCCAAGACTATCAATACTGTACCAGGGAGAAGGTGTTGGCGCTAGCACACTAGTATCCATCCCGAATACCATGCAACGGGTGTTGGAATAGGTCCGGAGAGTGCGACCATGGGAGACAACACCTGCTCCCTCAGTAGTAACATCAGCAGTGGGCTGTATACAGACAAGAAGGGGTGATCCATCGGAAGTTGCCAGGTGCCACTGAGTATATGGGCCCTCCTCGTCCTCATGCTCGTGATCATCACCATCTTCATCTCCCCCTTGGTTATAAATTTTTTCAAGTATAGGCGGTGGAATGTTCACAGGACCTTGGAAACACAAGAAGAAGGTTAATTAGTAGAGAAGGGAAACTTGCTAACTCGCATGCATGTGGATGAAACAATTATAATTATGGTGGAAGACAAACGTACCGAAACTACGAGGATCCCATGCAAAAACAGTGCCACGAGTGGTGGCAGCAAACACAAGACCCTCGTATTCAATTGCATCACAGTACACATCCGTGTATAGAAACTGATTTTTGAGCAATATCCATCCAGTCGAACAACGAAGGACGGCAACAAGCTTGTCGAAGATAGCAACAACTTGATAGTTCTTGTAATTCCAAGAGCGGTTGGGAACTCGAGAAATTGCTATCTTCTGTAGACGACAGTCACCATGATCATATTTGAACGTACGTAGATCATCTGTGTGCTCAACCTCAGGGCACTCAGAGATTTTTGGAAGTGGAATCCGCTGACGAGTGTACACATTCACAAGTTCCCACTCGCAATTGTACCCAATATAAACAACCCAATCTCCATTTGCGCCTGCCCAAGCCTTGCCCTCAAGCGATGGCATCTTAACATCATACGTATCATTATCAAGCGGCATCAACTTGCACAAGGCGAGGCTTCCCTCGTCCCCGCGCCAGTCAACAGGGTCACGACGAAGAAGATAGGGGAGATCAAACCGCTCCTGGACCCTTGGGTTCCTTATAATGATGTTATTAGTTGAGTCGAGAATGTTCTTGAACGAACCTGCCATGCTAGCCGAGGTGATGACGTCGCATCGATCAATGAGTTCCCCCACCATGTCATCTTTTAGATCGGGGCAAGAATAACGGGGTCGTTTCCGGCTTGTTCCCTCCATGGAGAAGACGATCGAACAATGGCAGAAGGAAGGGTGAAGGAAAATGTCGGAGGGAGGAAGAGCATGCGACAGCAGTTCCAAATCGAGAGGGAAAGGCGAAGAGTCGGTGGACGGTTGCCAGTTTGCCACGGTACACGAAGAGGCGCCCCGGCCTACACGTCCTTTCGGAAATTGTACAAAAGGACTCGCCGTCGTCTCACTGACATATTGGAACGGGACCACATGTCAACGAAACATGGTGTGTAATTTCTCGTGCAAAATGCGATCTGGCCGCGTTGGCCCGAGGTGCCGCATTAGTTATCGACTTTATTTTTTTAATGGCGTGCCGTTCAGTTTTGAAGCATGACTAACTGGTACTGTTTGCAGAGAAAATATAAACTACTCTACCACTACTCCACCTCTAGTACTAGTAGTATAAAAAAGATATATAGGCTGGAGCTTCCGAGCTTTCTTGCTAAGGGCTGCCCACTTACTTCTCACACAATCACCCTCTCTCCAGATCTAAAAAAGACGACCTCTCTCTCCCTCCTCACCGGTGGTCACAGATCCGCCGGGGAAGAAAAGGACGTGCAGCGTTGACGCACTCGTCGTCGGCGAGCGAGGTCACGCACTGACGACAAGGTCGTCCTCTCAGACCTAGCACCCGCGCGGGTTGGCCTCCATCCCCAAGCTCGCTGCCGTAGTGCGTGCGGAGGATGACGACCATGAGCGAAGCCACTTCCCGCCGACCCTCAGGTATGCTACCTCTTTTCGAACCATACCCTTGTTCTATTGCCCCATCTGCCATGTCGCTGCATGTGGATCTTTTTCCGCTCCACCATCTTCCCAATTTGTTATCCTCTGCTCTGCTGGTCACGCAGACGAAAACCTTAATTTGCACCATTAAAGGAAACCCTACTTCATGCAGACTAATCCATGTCTGGGTTGAATAAGGAAAGGAAGGGAGACTGTACTGTCCAAGAGAGTAGGCATCGAACCCGCATCTAGGTTGAAAAGGGGAAAATCAGTAGCTAAGGAACGAGTCTCGTGTCTCTTGGTTGAAGAAGGGTAGAAAGGCATGACAACGCAATAGAGAATGACCAGGTCGATCGGTTTGTTGTCCTCACATAGGAAAAAGGTGGCTAAACATAACAAAAATGGAACGTAATCCACATATGTTGCCTGGATATTTGTTGTTCTAGGAAACCATACCTCCCTCGCCACTCTATGCGTCCGTGGAGGTACATCGTACTGGTGCGCCCACTATCCGAATGGGCCTCCCATGCTCTTAGTGTCACTTTTTTGCTGTTAGTATAACGCCAGCAGTCAGGTCAAGCAATGCTACTGCTAAAGTGATGCCACATTTAACTAATGTTGCACTCAGTCTAATACCATCGATAAATTTAAGCAATGCCATTTAATGTCACTGGATTATTTCAGGGTTAGCTGTTGATTGTGGATGTATTAAAGGTTTTTCAGCTAAGGCATTCTAATGTTGTTGCACAGCCAGTATACCAACGATGAAACTTGTTACTACCTTCAGATTTTTGCACTGTTAATGCTTATAGATTACATACCTCACTTTCATGACATAAGTTAATTTTTTTTCTATAGTGTCACCAAAATGCCAAGGCGCTGATGTCATTTTATTTTGGTTAAACTGCACAAAAAATTATGAAGACAAGAGGAAAGGTCAAGAGTGGGCACCTCCTCCTCCGGCTGTTCTCTTGATTCGTTCGATCAAGTTTTTATGTTTGATCGATTATCAAGATTGGGATAGCAATTTTTAAGGCCCCCCGAGTTTGAAATGATATTTACCTTGGAGGTACATGGTTTGCAATTTTTTTATACTGTCATTAGTTAATAATGCTAGTTACCTTCAGACTTTTGTATTTGGTTTAATGCTCATGCACAGCTAGTATACCAATGCTGAAACGTGTTACCTTTACATTTTGTATTGTTAATTCTTATAGAAATCTTCCAGTGCCAGAGTTTATTGAAATCTGTTCAGTAAAACCATTGTATTGTACCCTGTAATAAAATAATTACTCAACGGTTGCACTAGCCACTGGATTAGTGTATATTTGTAGTATTCGAAATTTCGAATGGTGTTGCATTAGCATATGGACATAAATAAAGTGTGGCAAGCTTTCCCAGATATGTGCTCAAGAAAACTACTACCTGTTTTTCTAAATACTAGTAGACGTTTGGGTACTTTAAAATTAACCGCGAAAACGTCTTATATTAAGGAACAGAGGGTGTAGAGTTCACTCAAATTATCCCGGTAAAGCTAGTCACACCTTTGTTAAAATTAATGTTCATTATGTTATCGGAGGAGGTCTATAAGTTTGTCTCTAATGCCTGTCGACTACATACCTGACATCATGATGTAATGTTAAGTCATTTCCTTTTGTATCACTGAATTGTCAAGGCGGTGATGGCATTTTATTTTAGTTGAACTGCACAACATATGCTTAAAAGAAGAGGAAATGTCAGGAATCGATCATTCTTTCAGAAAGAACTATATATGCCTTTCTGACATCAGCCTCTGTTGCCTTATTTATTCCTTCAAACAGGTGGTTAGAAATAGTCTTGCTACCTTTTCCCATTAAGAAATTGGAATGCTTATATTTGCGAGTCTATGCTTCAACTAGTGCCACTTTTATAGTAATCACACTTTCAATATCTATGCAAACAGGGATGCTCGATTTTAGTGTAACTGCACAAAAAGTCCAACTGGTTCAACATTAGGAGCATGTTTTCTTCCAAACCTTCATATCCAATTGGTGGTACTATGAGCTGTTCATTAAGAAGGTACATGGTTTGCTACTATCTTGCTACTCTTTTTGTACTATCATTACATAGTAATACTAGTGGTTTGCATGTGAATTTATTGGCAGGGTGGACCTACATTGGAGGTGCAGGACATGATTCAATGATTGGATGCTCAATTTTGGTTGTATCGATTTCACCTCTTCCATCACTGCGAACATGGATATCCTTGGTCTGATGAAGAATAGGTGCTATATTTCTGCTCTGAACAAGCAAATCAATTCAGTATGAAATTGTCCAGGGCAAAACATGACTGTATCGAATTGTCCAGTGCAAAACATGACAGATGCTAAGCGGAAGAGACATGTTTAAACCGAAAATACAAGGTGGGGTATATGTTTACTAGCTGCTTGATATTTATGCAGACAGAGATGTCTCCACGTTGCTATTTGGCAAACACAGAAAGTGACCGCAATTTTTGTTGACCGCACAAGAGAATAGTATAGCCACTGCATGTAGTGCCATTTGAAAATAGACACAGAAAGATTGGATAGTCACTTCATGGACTGCAGAAAAGTAGTACTGTACTATTTATTGGGCAACACTAGGTGTTTTATTGCTTTGGTCTGATTATACAATGGGCATCATTTTGCCTAAGTTAAAGTTTGTATTCCGAAAATAGTCTCGTCGTGTGATCAAGAGAAGACAAAATCATATTGCAGTGGATGTTCCTCCATCATGTGTGGTTCATTCTCATGGTTCCGGCTGTTGATGAAACGAGTTACGTTTGCAAGACGAATTGTAGACTTCACAAACAAATTTGTCTTTCAGTCTATACTGAATGTTGGCCAAGAGAAGCATCCATGTTAGTAGGAAGAACATATGTTTTTTCTAGATCTTTGCTTTTGGAGCTACATATTTGTATATGATCTGTGAATCATTGAGATGCATTAACATGTTGATCTTATGTATGGGAATCGTACTAGTTGGTTTTAGTTGTGGCTGATCTTTGCTTTTGGAGCTACATATTTGTATATGATCTGTGAATCATTGAGATGCATTAACAGTTCCTTATATCTGTTCGCTCAGTGTTTACAAGTTACTGATCGATCACTAGCTAGCCTACTAATGCGCTCCTGGCTGTTTTAGATCTGACGCAAGATCTGAAGTGGCAGTTTTTTGAATAAAAATGCCTACCTCTGAAGAAACTGACAAGCTACTCTGAAGAAAATGTCATGCGAATCTGAAGAAACTGCCAGCGAAAACGTTCGCAAATGCCTTATCTCCCAGCTAAAGTTCATCAACTAATGCCCTCGGCTGCGACTCGTTGCATGCTGCTCCGCGTACTGGCTGCGAGCGATTTTGAGTGCCTGCATGCAGCCGGCCGTAATTAAGGCAGCTAACTGATGCGAAAAAAGATGCGCTTTAATTGTTGAGGGCCTTTTAAATCCGTGGAATCATTATTGACAAGGAGGGAGATGATTCGAGTGCACTCGTTTGACCGTCATGCCGGCGTGCGACCCAGCACGGACGGGACGGGATGGGACGGCATAGTCAGAATTTCAGTTTCTCTAGTTTTCCACGGCAAGCTCGCGCGATGAGCCATGCCTGCTTAATTATGCATTGAATTCCGATGACCGTCGCGCTACCTTCCGCCTATAAGTACTATTTCCCTGCCTTCTATGGTGGCACCGTGACCCAACTCGCCCTATCCTCATAAGCCCCCACCGGCCCGACGTCGCTCGCCACTTATCCTCGCTCTTGCCACGTCTGCCATGCCCCCGCCCGTCCGCGATAGGCGAGGCCGGAGGCGGTCACCGCCGGAACTAGTGTTCAGTTTTTCACCGGAAGGCAGACGGAGGGAGGAGGCATTCTATCGGTCTTTAGATGGCAATGCGGAGATCGAGGACTTGTTGGAGCGCGACCGCCTGGCGGAGGAGCAGGAGTTGTTGGAGCGCGACCGCTTGGCGGAGGAGCAGCGTATCGCCGATTTGCGCCGCCCGCGGGACATGGAGTAGCAGCGCATCGACGCTCTGAGTCGCGAGCAGAGCGCCCGCACCTGGGCCGACTACGTGGAGGCCGGCGCCCGGCAAATAGCCCGGGAGGCTGTCGGGCACGCACGCGTTCGCGACGCCGATTTTTACTACCAGCTCATCAAGTGGGTTTCCCGCTTAGAAGCCGAAGCTTCGGTGGACCACGCCGGCATGGAAAGGGCCAACGCGCGTGAGCAACGCGCCCTATCGCACCTCTGGCAAGTCCGAGGCGAGGCGGAGGACGCCGGTACCAGCGTTTAGCATGTACCGCAGATGGCGGCCGGCATCGTCTAGTTAGCTAAGAGTAAGTTAGTACTTGTACGCTACTAGAGTATTAGTGGGAGTAGATAGTTAACTTGGCTATGATGGTTGTCAACGTGGAAGTTCAGTACTCTATATGTGGATCAGACCTGTTACTTTGCTCTGAATGTTGAACTTTCCATTTGAACGTATGGAATGGGCTGTTATTTTTTTAATTGGGTTGTATTTGTCCTCCACGGGTTTAGAGGCTGACTTGTGGGCCTACCAAGTTGACACGTACACAATCAGGAGATGATTGTACGTGGAGAGGATGACAGCAGGGACCCGCCAAGGTCATGGCAGTACGCAAGCAAGTGCCTCCTTATTTCAATCCAATAAAAAATGGCTCCTCCTAATGGATTTCTGACATCTGGGTCCCATGCCATTGTCAACGTAGTCAATAAACGAGAGAGTTGCACAACGAGCGGCTGACACCAGGGACCCAGCAGCTCGCCCTGTTATTTTTGTTTTGGGTTAATTTGATAAATGCCACTCCAAATCTGGTGTTTTTGAGAAATGCCACTGCAATTTCCAAACTTTGAAAAATGCCATTTCATGCCATTTCCAGTGGCATTTTTCGAAGTCTGGAGTGGCATTTTTCAAAGTTTGCAAATTGCAGTGGCGTTTTCCAAAGTTTGCAAAAATTGCAGTGGCATTTTTCAAAGTTTGGAAATTCCAGTGGCATTTTTATGAATCGCCATATTTGTTGTGGCATTTATCTAATTTGTTTTTGAGACGGAAGCAGGGTGTCAACTGGGCTGTGCGGGGCACTCTGGCCTGTCTAGACAGCCTTCTCTTTTATGTTTACCACAGACCAGCCTAGTAGTTTTTTTCTTTCTGAAAATGGCTAGCCCAGTTTTTTTGTGATTTGCCAAGTAAGTCGCTTTGTGAGGCCTGTTGGGCTGCAAATCTTTCAAGACGAGGACAGCTTCATTCGGCTGGACAAGAAAATGGCCTACAGTAATGAGAAATGGGCTGTACATTTTTAAAACACATCAAACCGGCAATTACTTTCAAATTTCTTTTTTTCATTTCAAGATTTTAAATTGCATTAATTTTTATGCGTGGATAATTTTTTGGATTTTATATTGATACATTTATTTGTAAAATTAGTTTGAATGTGACTCGAAATTTCGGGATTAAAAACAGTTCGGACCGCACCGAAATATGCAACATTTCGTATAATTTTTTAACCGTGGTCACAATATGGGTTGTAATGCTAACAAAAAGAATATGGGCTTAAAAAAACCTTAAGAATTAGCAAATGGGCTGTAAATTATTAGAAATAATGGCAGATGGGCTGTATGCTGTTTTCCACAGATTTGAGGCTTTCCTAAAAAAAAGGTTGACGCACAAGCAGTGACTGTTGGATGTCCATCCAACGGCCTTCGTGCTTCTTCAATCTCTGCTCTTCCTGCTCCAGCTGCTCAAACAAGCGCCGGCGGGACTGCCTACTCCCTCCTCCCCGTGGTCGGCTGTGCTGCCACGCAGGCCTCACCGCCCCACCATACTCCCATCGCTGGCCTAGCCATCCCTCTACTCACCCACACCTACTGTTATTCTCCGGCGACGGCAGACGAACCAGTAAACCCTCGTACAGTCGTACTCCCCTCCGTGTGGGAAACAACTGTCGAGTCTTCCCTGCCTCCGTGTCGTTCCCTTCCTAGGCCTCGCCGTCGTCCACCGCCCTGGTGCTCTCAGCGCGGCCTGGTCAACGTGGTCAACGACCGACATGCATCTGAAGTGGACTGTACGTGGAGAGGCTGACAGCTGGGTCCGCGGCCGCACGCAAGAAAATGCCTCCTTATTACGCGCAAAATAATGATTCCTCCACCTGACATCTGGGACCCACCGAAAGAGGCCTCTGTATTTTGTGAAAAAAAGTTACCGCCGCTGACAGCTCAGACCCACCAGCTATATCTTCGCACGCAAGGAAGTGCGTCCTTATTACGCACAAAAAAAAATGAATACTCCCCCTGCTAGCTGGGACCCAGTATAGTGGCAGGCTGACTTGTGGGCCTACTAAGTTGACGGGGATGGAGGGCTTTGTCAACTTAGTCAATATGCACGATTCTAGCTCCAGTGACCGTACGATGTCCATCCAACGGCCGTAGTGCTTCTTCAACCTCTGGTCTTCTTGCTCCAGCCGCCCAAACCAGCGTCGGTCGTGCCTCGTGCTCCTGCCTCCCGTGGCCGGCTGCGATGCGGCGGAGGCCTGACCACCCCCTACTACTCCCACCGAGGGCCAGGCCATCCCTCTACTCACCCATAGCCCCTGTTATTCTGCGGCGACGGCAGCCTCAACCGCAGCGAACCAGTGAACCCTCATACTCCTCTACGCGTGGGCATCCACTGTCGCGTCTTCCCCGGCTCCGCGTCGTCCCCTTCCTAGGCCTCGCCGTCGTCCACCGGCCTGATGCTCTCGGCGCGGCGTCGTCAACGTGGTCAAGGAACGGCTTCCATCGGACGTGGACTGTACGTGGAGAGGCTGACAACTGGGTCCACGGCCGCAGCAAGGAAGTGCCTCCTTATTACGCGCAAAATAATTATTCCTCCACCTGACAGCGGGGACCCACCGGATGGGCCACCGTATTGCGTGAAAAAACGTTCCCCCCGCTGTCAGCTCGGACCCACCGGAAGTGCCTCCTTATTACGCACAAAAAAAGAATACTCCCCTACTGGTTGGGACCCACCTTGGTGGGAGGCTGACTTGTGGGCCTACTAAGTTGATGGGGACGGAGTGCTTTGTCAACTTAATCACTATGAACGATTCTAGCTCCAGTGACCGTACGATGTCCATCCAACGGCCGTAGTGCTTCTTCAACCTCTGGTCTTGTTGCTCCAGCCGCCCAAAGCAGCGCCGGTCGTGCCGCATGCTCCTGCCTCCCATGGCCGACTATGCTGTCGCGGAGGCCTCACCGCCCCCTACTATTCCCACCGCTGGCCAGGCCCTACAGCGACGGCAGCCTCACACCGCAGCCGAACCAGTGAACCCTCGTACTCCTCTCAGCGCGGGCTTCCACTGCCGCGTCTTCCCCGGCTCCGCGTCGTCCCATTCCTAGGCCTCGCCGTCGTCCACCGCCCTGGTGCTCTCGGTGCGGCGTGGTCAACGTGGTCAAGGAACGGCTTCCATCGGACGTGGACTATACGTGGAGAGGCTGACAGTTGGGTCCACGGCCGCAGCAAGGAAGTGCCTCCTTATTATGCGCAAAATAATTATTCCTCCACCTGACAGCGGGGATCCACCGGACGGGCCATCGTATTTCGCGAAAAAAATGTTTCCCCCTGACTGCTGGGACCCACCAGCTACATCTTCGCACGCAAGGAAGTGTGTCCGGGCAAAAAAAAAACGATTCGCCCCCCTGACTGCTGGGACCCTCCAGCTACATCTTCGCAGGCAAGGAAGTGCCTGACAGTCGGACCCACCTGGTCGAAGCATACGTAGCGTTGTCATTCTGGTCGCGAATGTGTATGTACATACTGGTCGATGTAGAGGCGCGCACGTGTCGTAGTAGAGGCGCGCACGTAGCATGTACACGTATGTACAGCGGCCAGGGTGCAAGAAAGAAAATACGGCCACGTACGTACATACGGGCAGGGTCTCGAACGCCTACTCGCACATACGTACGGCCAGGGCTCGTGTACATGGCTGGGTCGGAACGGAGAAACTGCGTCGTCGTCGTGTTCATGGGGAGCCAACCGGCTGGGTCGGAACGGAATGCGTCGTCGTGTTCATCGGGAGGGCTTGGACGGAACAGCCGATGGAAACAAGGCCTGGCGTACCGCAGAACGGAGGAAACGGCCTTGTGTTCGACCGGCCATGTTCGAAACGGGATCATGTTCATCGGGAGGGGTCTGGCGTACCGCAAAACTGGGGAAACGGACCTCCTACGATCGAAACGGGGGTCCTGTTGATCGGGAGGGGTGTGGCGTACCGCAAAACGGAGGAAACGGACTTGTGTTGGAGCGCTACGGTCGAAACGGGGGTCCTGTTCATCGGGAGGGGTGTGGCGTACCGCAAAACGGGACTCCACGGGATACTGTTCATCTTCACCGTCGACCCCATCCAGCCTCCACGGGCTACTGTTCATCCACCGTCGACCTCCTCCAGCCTCCACCTGCGACTGTTCATCCACGGGCTCATGTTCATCCAGCCTCCACTGCGCGCTACTCCACCGGCTACTGTTCAACCAACCCTCTCCACGGGCTCTTGTTCAACCACCCCTCCACTGGCTACTGTTCATCATGCCCTCCACCGTCTACTGTTCATCCTGCCCTCCACGGGGTGGTCCTGTTGATCCAGCTCTCCACGGGGTCCTGTTCATCCAGCCCCAACCGGCTCGATCGATCGGGGTACTGTTCATCCAGAGGCAACACCATGGGGTCCTGTTCATCCACCCCCACCGGGAACTGTTCATCCAACCACCCCCCCCCACGCAACACTCACTTTTCATCCAGAGGCAGCATCGATCGGCTTCAGTTAGCAGTAGTAGCAAAGGAATCTCTCGATCGGGTTCTGTTAACAGCCATCGATCGATCGCTCGGGTTCAGTAACGCGTAGCCTGCAGTGCAATCGCTCGGGTTCAGTTAGAGCCCAACGCTTCGCTTGGGTTCAGTTAGAGCCCAATGCCTCGCACACACGCGCGTACGTACGAGAGAAACACGCATCGCTCGGCCCCCGACCACCCACCGTAACCGGGGGCTCCCCGATATTTTCCGCGCCCTCGCTTCTACCACGGTTTTTTTTGTCATGGACGGCCCAAAGAATGTCATGCAGCTGCGTCTCCGGCCCGCCCAGGACGAAAAGCCCATTTTCTGTCATGATTTTTTGTCATAGAAGTAGGACCCCACCACATCTATGATGATACTGTGTTTTGTCACAATTATCGTCATAGAAGTGTCATAAGTATGACAGAAAAGATTTTCGTTCGGCCCAAAATGTCACGGATGTGTCTTTTTTGTGAGGGGTCCCGGGGTGGAAGAGGACTGGCGGTGGCGGGTGAGGGGATTTGGTGGATGGGACAAGCCCCTAGGATCTAGGGTTAGACTGATATTTATATCAGATGAATTTAGGTTAGGGGATATCACGTCCCTATGATCGTAATCGGCCGGCTGAGAAAATAGGTTAGGGAGTCCAATTAAGAAAACGGAGATGTTTTATAGATGTTGGGGGATGATACGGACCCATCGGTCATGACTGCCCGGGTCGGGTTCGGAGAAGTTTCGGACGCGCACGCGAGGGGTTTGCGGGATGTGCAGAGAGGTTAGGAAGCCAGGCAAGAGGGAAACAAAATCTGGTTGGTCTCGGAACGGTCAACGAAGGCAACGGGAACGCCGCAACTACGAGCAACTACAAGTTTTATGAAAACATGCGGATGCAATGCGATGATGAATGCAACAAACAAATAAAACACACGGCGACAAAGAAAACAAGGAAGGCGTCTGAAGCGTAGGTCTCGGGGCGTCACAACACTCCTCCACTTACAAGAGATCTCATCCCGAGATCTAGGGATGGCACCGGAGAGCAATGGAAGAGGAAGAGGTAAAACAAAGTTCCTTATTTGACAAACGAGTGAAACCAAAGAACCTTGAGAGGTCGCAAAGCTTGAAGAAATGACACGACGGAGGTGAACAAAATTTACAACACTCCGTTCAGCAAGAGGAACAAGGAATATTACAAGAATCTTGTAGGTTGAAAGACAAACAAAAATGGTTACGATGGACAAGAAGTACATGCAAGCACTCCGGTTGAAACAAGATGTACAAGGAACGATAAAGAACAATTACGACAACACTCCGGTTGAAAATGGAAGGGATAGAATATGAACTTGGCAAAATGAAAGCACTTGGATGAGACTCCGGTTAAAAGAGGAATGATAGACACAACACTCCGGTTAAATGGATAAGCATGAAAAGAACATGATCCTCACGATTCGAGATGATGAGTGAAGAGAGCAACATCACCATGCCTCCGGAAGAAAAAAATAGAAGATAAATCATTGGAATAAAGGAATGAAGAAGAAAATGCCAACTTCTGCCACAAATGATCTTGGAAAGCACCCTTCCAAGAAGGTTAGAACGGAGTTGTTGGAAAACCAACAACGAAACGAATAAGCTTGTAGTGGGCTTATGGAAAACTTCTCAAAATTGAGGCGAAATTCTGCCACTATGGAAACAACTAATATAATTGATAACACCAATGAGATGAAAAACTTCTTTCACCAAGAGGATAGGAGAAAACTTGGATCATTGATAAGCACCATAATAGCAACATTCCTTAGGGAAGGCTTTAGGTGAAATATGACACAAGATAACTCCAACGAAGAGATTGATGGATCTAAAATATCTCATTCTTGACAACATGAGAATCATGAAACATGAAGGAAATTGTCAAGAATGATATAATGCCATCTCAAAAGATAAGGGTAGAAAGAATTGCACTTCGGAATGCAAGATGAAGAATGCTTGAACTCCTCAAAATAAGGCATGTGTTGAACACCATGTTTATTTTAGAGTATAGCTTGGCGGATCATAACTTCGAGAGAAACCTTGAAGAGCAATTCAAGAATGAAAAGAATCCTTGACGAACCACCATGTAGAGCCTCCATGAAGAACTCCGGTAATAAAAGGATGATAGAAAGAAAGATAATTTGAAAACACAAGATGAAGCCTTGCGATGATTTAGATGGAGCTTCCTGACAAGATAATGCGGAAAAAATTGGAACTCCGGAAAAGAAAAGATGAAGCATCTCGAACCGACAAATGTGACATGATGAACAACTCTGGAAAGAAGAAACTAGATCACTTGGATGAAACAATAATAAGAATTACATTATGCGTATCCTTCACCAATTTAAATTTATGACAAGCAACGGATTTGGCATACTACTTATTCTCGTAGAAAGGATTAAGAGAGATATAGCGCAAACTTGAGAAAAGACTTCAACGATCCGCCGGTAGGATTTGGAAAGAACGAATGAATTGATATGATAACCAAGAAAGAGAATTCTTGAACGAACCACCGTAACAATTGGAAATGAAAGTAGCAAAGGCGCAATTCACCGGGAAGAATTAGAAAACGAATAAAGATACTTGACAGAATTTAGATACATGAGAACGAAGAGATCATGAACTGATTAGAGGATATTTGAACGATGCACTGGTAAGATTTGGAGAATGAGATCTGAAAGCTGAGAATGAATAATACTGAGATGATGGCTCCGGAGAATCAAAGTGAAAAGACTCCTGAATTGCTCCGGATGGGTGAAAAGAATTCTCACAATCGAAAACAATTATGAGAGGACGACATCAAGCTTGAACTACGCATCTTTGGAAGAACGGGTAAGGATTTAAGAGGAACTCCTCTTCGGTCTTCAAAATCCGAGAATAACGACGAGAAACACCTCCATGAATTGTTGAGATACTCCGGGATGAAAATTAGAACGGTTGAACCAACAATGAAAAGAATTTGGAAGATCTTGGAGAAAGACATTTGGCTGATGATGACTCATTCTTACGTCAAACTTTGAAATGAATTTGCTAATAGCTCCGGGGAAATTAGAAGAGTCAGGTAAGATCCTGGGAAAAGACCTGTGGGTTAGGGCCCACTCAAAAAAAACACCATTGGACTATTTAAAAGATAGATTGCGCCGGTTGAATTAAATGGCTTGAATAAGGTAAGACCTCGAAATAGCTTGAAAGGATTACGAATAGAAACTTGAATCTTTTGGGATATCTTCAGCACTCCAAATAAACATGAATAGCAAGAGGTGGATGATTAAGAGGTGCACCGGCATGAGAAAACATTTGAAACGAGGAAAGGAATATGATCAACACTGAAAGCTTGAATTGGATCCACCGGAGAAGAAAAGAGAATGGAGAATGATAAACTTGTCGCTTCCTTAGCATCTTCATGAGAATCACCAGGTAAGAACATGGAGGAAAAGAATGAAGAGACTTCACATCCATAAGATGGATACTTGATTAAGAAATTTGAGTCCTTGAAGAAAAAGGGTAGGAGGGCGGGAAAACAAAGGCAACTTGGGGATGGAATGAAACATACACCGTTGAGAAAACTTAGAATTGATCTCGCGAATGTTGAAATGATCGGATCCACTTGAAGAGAAGCACGTCGGTTGGAAGAGAATTAACATGCCAACCTCGATGATCAAGAAGGATTAGTATTCACACAGAAATATGAGAACACCGTTCAGGGAAGGTATGGAATCAACACTTGGCATTGAAGCAACTCGAATACCACAAACAAAAACAAAGGATTTGGCTTGCAGAATAAGCCGGAAACAAACATATGATAAATCCCATATCGTATCATGTGTCTGTTGGAAAGATATCCTACAAGATACTTGAATTCCCACTTATAAACTCCCGAAACTTTCTGGTTATGCAATCTGGTGTTGGGGATACAGGGGAAGCAATATATCTCACCCAAACTAACAATCCCTACATCCAGCTGTATCCATCCGTCAACACATATTCAAGAAAACTCCGGAAATCGTGTACCCCAACCTTCGAAAAGCATATGTTATACGAGCAATGGCAATACCTCCAAACTCCCGCCCCAGTACTGGGTGGCATCGAGGTTATCAAACCAACAACTGCATAAAAGAGATTTTCGATGTCGGCAAAACTCAGGTATTCCAGAACTGCAATGATCAAATTGTGACGACAACACCTCGGAGCTCAACTCCCCGGGACACTGCCACAACCCCTAAATGTCACGAGGCACCAAGAACAATGTTCTTGTCACAAGAATATCAGAACGATCCCAAGATACCCGCGTGATCCTAAAAAAAATCATGAAATTTGAGGAGGAAAGTCAAAACATCTAGACAGGAGGCCTCACCAGAGCGACGAAGGGACTGAGCAGTAAAAAGAACCCTACTCTCCGATATATATAATCCTAAGACTCAAAACATTTTTGTTCTAGACTCAACAACGTCAGTGATTCGATCAAGCAGGGGGCTCCTAAGTCGGGGATGGCTCTGATTACCAACTTGTAACGCCCACAATGCGGCTATATCTCCCACGTGTCGAGGCACGACTTAGAGGCATAACCGCATTGTGGTTTTGTCGCAAGAAGGGTCATCTTCACACAATCCCATGTAATGAACAGGAAAGGGATAAATAGAGGGTTGGCTTACAATCGCCACTTCACACAATGAACATATAATTCATACATCATTCAGAGTACACACATAGTCCGACTACGGACAACCAAATGAAAAGAAGATAACCCCAAATGCTACATCCCCGATCGTCCCAATTGGGCTCCACTACTAATCAACAGGAAACAAAAACATAGGAACGACCAAGGTCCTCGTCGAACTCCCACTTGAGCTCGGTTGCGTCACCTGCACTGGTATCATCGGCACCTGCAACTGTTTTGGTAGTATCTGTGAGTCACGATGACTCAGCAATCTCGAAACCCGCGAGATCAAGACTATTTAAGCTTATGGGTAGAATGGGGTAATCAGGTGGAGTTGCAGCAAGCACTAAGCAAAAATGGTGGCTATCATACGCAAATAAGAGCGAGAAGAGAAGCAACGCAACGGTCGAGAAGCTAGAAGTGATCAAGAAGTGATCCTGAAACTACTTACGTTCATACATAACCCAAAACCGTGTTCACTTCCCGGACTCCGCCGAAAAGAGACCATCACGGTTACACACGCGGTTGATGCATTTTAAATTAAGTCAAGTGTCAAGTTCTCTACAACCGGACATTTACAAATTCCTATCTGCCACATCACCGCGGGAACGGCTTTCGAAAGTTTATACCCTGCAGGGGTGTCCCAACTTAGCCCATCACAAGCTCTCACGACCAGAGAAGGATATTCCTTCTCCCGGAACGACCCGGTCAGTCTCGGAATCTTGGTCACAAGACATTTCGACAATGGTAAAACAAGACCAGCAAGACCGCCCGATGTGCCGACAAATCCCGATAGGAGTCGCGCGTATCTCGTTCTCAGGGCACACCGGATTGTCCAAACGTCCGGTATGCCAGCCCAGAGTTGCCCTTGGTGGCCACCGGCGGTTGACAGGTTTGGACCAACACTCACGACGAGCACTGGCCCGGGGGGGTAAAATAAGATGACCCTCGGGCTCCGGAAACCCAAGGGAAAGTCTTAGGTGAGCCAAATGTAAAACCAAGGTTCGGCCTTGCTGGAGGAGTTTTATTCAAAGCAAACTGTCAAGGGGGTCCCATAACCCCAACCGCGTAAGGAACGCAAAATCAAGGAACATAACACCGGTATGACGGAAACTAGGGCGGCAAGAGTGGAACAAAACACCAGGCATAAGGCCGAGCCTTCCATCCTTTACCAAGTATATAGATGCATTAATTAAATAAGAGATATTGTGATATCCCAAAATCATCATGTTCCAACATGGAACAACCCTCAACTTCACCTGCAACTAACAATGCTACAAGAGGGGCTGAGCAAAAGCGGTAACTTAGCCAAACAACGGTTTGCTAGGAAGGTGGGTTAGAGGCTTGACATGGCAAAATGGGAGGCATGATATAACAAGTGGTAGGTAGCGTGACATAGCGATAGAACGAACAACTAGCAAGCAAAGATAGAAGTGATATCGAGGGTAATGGTCATCTTGCCTGAGATCCCGCAAGGAAGAAGAACGAGTCCATGAAGAAGACAAGCGGACGTAGTCGAACGAATCCTCCCGGAACGAAACCGAAGCTAACGAGAGAAGCAAACCGGAAAGAAGCAATCAACATGGTAAACAACCATCACATAAACATAACATGATGCACAATCAAGTATGATGCATGTCCATTTAATGAGGCATGGCATGGCAAGGTGCACAAACAATACTACAAATTAAGTGGAGCTCAATATGCAACGAGTTGCATATTGACAAAACACCACATCAATTATTGAGTTCTCTCTCGGTTATGTACCCAACAATATTAAATGTTATTAAACATGGCAATGGGTGAAGCATATGAAAACTACCTATCTAGGCAAGTTTAAATGAGGCCGGAACAACAAACAACAATTCTGGAAAATCCCCATGTCCATTTTTCGAATTAGCTACTGTTCTACCCTAAAACATATTTTAATGTTATTAAACAGTAAAACAAAGTGCACCATGTTAAACTATGCATTATTCTACCCCATTTACATATAAAGTTTATTTAAACCAAGCTACGGTTAATTAGTTATGGAATAAAACATTTTAACATGTCATATAAGCAAATTTTATCAAACAACATCTTAAACATGCATGAAAGCAGCATACTCCCTCCGTCCGAAAAAAGTTGTCCGCACCTTAGTTCATTTGTAATTTTGTGAAAAAACCCTTCCACCTTTTAAACTGTTGCTAATCAGCCCCCCACTACTTCTTCCTCCTTCCTCCGTTACCCGCCCACACCGTGGTCGCCCCAGCCACCGCCGGCACCAGCCATCGGGCCTAGAGCTCGACGACGGCCAACCTGCGCCGGCCTCACGGAGGCTGCTCAAGCTCATGCTGCTCTGTATTTATTGGGAAGAACTGGAGCGAGGCCCTGGCCCCCGATCCGGCCCCCGCCAGCGAGGCCCTGACCGCTGATCCGGCCCTGGCCGCGCTCTCCTCCGTGCCGCTGTGTAACGCCCATGATGCGGCTATATCTCCCATGTGTCGAGGCACGACTTAGAGGCATAACCGCATTGTGGTTTTGTCGCAAGAAGGGTCATCTTCACACAATCCCATGTAATGAACAAGAATGGGATAAAGAGTTGGCTTACAATCGCCACTTCACACAATACAAAAATAAAATCATACATCAATCAGAGTACACACATAGACCGCCTACGGTCAAAGCCAAAAGAAAATAAGATAACCCAACTGCTAGATCCCTGATCGTCCCAACTGGGCACCACTACTGATCATCAGGAAACGAAACATAGTAACAACCAAGGTCATCGTCGAACTCCCACTTGAGTTCGGTAGCATCGTCTGCACTCGTATCATCGACACCTGCAACTGTTTTGGAAGTATCTGTGAGCCACGAGGACTCAGCAATCTCACACCCGCGAGATCAAGACTATTTAAGCTAATAGGAAGGAAAGGGTAATGAGGTGGAGCTGCAGCAAGCACTAAGCATATATGGCGGCTAACATACGCAAATAAGAGCGAGAAGAGAAGCAACGGAACGGTCGTCAACTAGTAATGATCAAGAAGTGATCCTGAACTCCTACTTACGTCAAACTTAACCCAAAAGCCGTGTTCACTTCCCGGACTCCGCCGAGAAGAGACCATCACGGCTACACACGCGGTTGATGTATTTTTAATTAAGTCAAGTGTCAAGTTCTCTACAACCGGATATTAACAAATTCCCGTCTGCCACATAACCGCGGGCACGACTTTCTAAAGATAATACCCTGCAGGGGTGTCCCAACTTAGCCCATCATAAGCTCTCACGGTCAACGAAGGATAAACCTTCTCCCGGCAAGACCCGATCAGTCTCGGAATCCCGGTTTACAAGACATTTCGACAATGGTAAAACAAGACCAGCAAGACCACTCGTTGTGCCGACAAATCCCGATAGGAGCTGCACATATCTCGTTCTCAGGACACACTGGATAAGCGAAGTGTACAGGTACCAACGTAACCAGAGTTGCCAAGGGACGGTCCCGCACGGTGCTCTAGTTTGGACCAGCACTCAGAGGAACACTGGCCCGGTGGTTAAAATAAAGATGACCCTTGGAGTCTGCAGAACCCAAGGGAAAAAGGCTTAGGTGACAAATGTTAAAACCAAGGTTGGGCCTTGCTGGAGGAGTTTTATTCAAAGCGAACTGTCAAGGGGGTCCCATAAATCACCCAACCACGTAAGGAACGCAAAATCAAGAAACATAACACCGGTATGACGGAAACTAGGGCGGCAAGAGTGGAACAAAACACCAGGCATAAGGCCGAGCCTTCCACCCTTTACCAAATATATAGATGCATTAATTAAAATAAGAGATATTGTGATATCCCAACATATCCATGTTCCAACATGGAACAAACTTCATCTTCACCTGCAACTAGCAACGCTATAAGAGAGGCTAAGCAAAAGCGGTAACATAGCCAAACAACGGTTTGCTAGGAAGGTGGGTTAGAGGCTTGACATGGCAAAATGGGAGGCATGATATAACAAGTGGTAGGTAGCGTGACATAGCGATAGAACGAACAACTAGCAAGCAAAGATAGAAGTGATTTCGAGGGTATGGTCATCTTGCCTGAAATCCCGCTAGGAAGAAGAACGAGTCCACGAAGAAGATAAACGAACGTAGTCGAACGAATCCTCACAACTCCAGAACGAAACCAAAGCTAACGAGAGAAGCAACCCGGAAAGAAACAAACAACGTAGTAAACAACCATCACAGAAACATGGCATGATGCACAATCAAGTATGATGCATGTCCGGTTTAATGAGCATGGCATGGCAAAGTGCAACAAACAACACTACAAATTAAGTGGAGCTCAATATGCAACGAGTTGCATATTGACGAAACACCACATCAATTGTTTAGTTCTCTCGGTTATGTACCCAACAATATTAAATGTTGATTAACATGGCAAGAGGTGAAGCATAAGTAAACTAACTATTTAAGCAAGTTAAATGAGGCCGGAAATAACAAACAACAATTCCGGAAAATCCTCATGTGCATATTTTAGATTTGGTACTGTTCTGCGATAAACACAATTTTAATGTTGTTAAACAGCAAAGTAAAGTGCACCATGTTAAATTAGGCATTTTTCTACCCCATTTACATATAAAGTTTATTTAAATCCGAGTTACGGTTAATTAGTTATGAAATAAAGCATTTTAGCATGTTATTTGGACAAAATTAAACAAACAACAAGTTTAAACATTTTAACATGGGATGAAAGTGGCATATTATGAAACTAGATGAAATTCTAAGCACTTTTCATATATAAATCATTTACAAAAGATGCACGATTGTGGAGTTACTAAATGCATGAAGTCTAGGGGTTTTCTGTAAATCAGTCGTTTACTGGATAATGCTAAAATCGCTGAAACAGGAAAAAAACGTAACGGGCTGAAACTACACAGAACATGGGCTAAACAGAGGAGGGGCTGTGGGCGCTCACCCATGGGCCAAGCCCAAGATGGTGAGGAGGGAGAGGCTGAGGCTGGATGGCTTCGGCTGGGCCTGGCGCTGGCTGCGGGCCATGGAGGCACATCGAGGCGAGGCAGGGCGCGGTCAACGCTCGGGACGAGCGAGCCGCTACTGCTCTCGTCTCTGAAGAACAGAAACAGCAGCAGGGAAGGCCGGCGATGAGGGCTTGGGAAGGTCGATCCGGACCGGATCCGGTCGCCTCCGAGGCTTGGGCCCGCCGGAGTTTCGAGGTGGAGGCGGCGGTGGAGGCTTCGGTTGCTGGTGGCGGGTTCATGCACTCGAGGAGCTCCTCTCCTCGGGCGCTCGGGTGTGAGGGGATCGGGAGTAGGCTGCCGGTTGGGGTGATGCATAACACGAGGGAGGTGGGGTGGCGCTGTGGATGGATGGATTTGATGGGTGGCGGCTGAGGCTGATCCGAGGAGGAAGGAGGCCGAGAGGAATTTTTGGATTGGGGGCTCGGGCATCTGGAACGAGGAGACGAGAAACTTATTTCGCCGGGAGGATAAATGAAGAACTTGGGTCATTTATGAGCACCATAAATAGCAAAAATCCTTAGGGAAAGCTTTAGGTGAAACATGACACAAGATAAATCCAACGAAGAGATTGGTGGATTTAAAATGTCTCATTCTTGACAACATGTGAATCCTGAAACGCGAACTCAAACTGTCAAGAATGACATAACACCACCTCAAATGATAAGGTAAAACGAATTGCACTTCGGAATGCAAGATGAAGAATGCTTGAACTCCTCAAAACAAACATGTGTTGAGCACCATGTTTATTTTGAAGTATGGCTTGACGGATCTTAACTCCGAGAGAAATCTTGAAGAACAATTGAAGAATGAAAGGAAACCTTGACGAACCACCATGTTGAGCCTTCGTGAAGAACTCCGGTAATAAAAGGATGATAAAAAGAAAGAGAAGTTGACAACACAAGGTGAAGCCTTGCGATGATTTAGATGGAGCTTCGCGATGAGATAATGCAGAAGGCTTGGAACTCCGGAAAAGAAAAAATGAATCAACTTGGAACCGAGAATTTGATATCATGAACGAACTCCGGAAGAAGGAATTAATCACTTGAAGGAAACAAGAATAAGAATTACATTACGCTCATCCTTCACCAATTAAATTGATGACAAGCAATGGATTTGGCATACTACTTATTCTCGTAGAAAGGATTAAGATAGATCTTGCGCAAACTTGGGAAGGTCTTCAACGAACCACCGGTAGGATTGGAAAGAACGAATGAATCTATATGATAACGAAGGAAGAGAACTCTTGAACGAACCACCGTAAGAATTGAAAATGAACGAAGAAAAGATAAAGAAACACCGGGAAGAATTAGAAAATGAACGAAGATACTTGAGAGAATTTAGGTACAAGTGAACGAAGAGATCACGAGCTGATTAGAGAATACTTGAACGGTGCACCGGAATAATATGAAGATGAACGAAGAAACATCAATTTAGAATAATTGGAGAACGAGGCTGAAAACTTAGAACGAAGAAATCTTCTGAAATGATGGCCTTTGGATGACCAAGAAACGAAAAACAACTCATGAAATGCTCCGGATGGGTAAGAAAAGAATTGCGCGATGGGAAACAATTTGAGAGGATGGCAACAAGTTAGAACCATGAATCTTCAAGAGAACGTTCCAAGATTTAGGAGAAATCTCTATCTTGATCTTGAAATGTTGAGAATGATGATGAGAAACACCACCATGAATTGTTGAGGCACTCCGGAACCATGAAGAATAGAAAGGTTGAATCAACAATGAAAAGAATTTTAAAGCGATCTTGGAGAAGGAATATGACTGATAATAATTCATTTTTACGTCAAACTTTGCAATGAATTTGAGAATAACTCCGGAAAGAATTAGAAGAGTCAGGTAAGATCCTGGAAAAAGACCTGTGGGTTAGGGCCCACTCAAAAGAAACACCGTTGAAATGATTTAAAAGAGATTGCGCTAGTTGAATTAAATGAGTTGAATGAGATAACAACCTCGAAATAGCTTGAACGGATTAGGAATGAAAACATGAATCTCCTGAGGCATCTTCAGCACTCCGGAACAATTGAATAACACGCGAAGAATGATTAAGAGTTGCACCGGCATGAGAAAACATTTGAAACGAGGAAAGGGTATGATCGACAAAGCTTGAATTGAATCCACCGGAGAAGAAAAGAATGAAGAATGATAAACTTGAAGCTTCGTTAGTATCTTCATGGGAAATGACTGGATAAGAACATTGAAAGAAAAGAATGAAGAGACTTCTCACAAATAAAAGGATGCATGGTTGAGAAATCTGAATCCTTGAAGGAAAAGGGTGGGAGGGCGGGAAAAACAAAGGCAACTTGGGACGGATGAAACAAACAGCGTTGAGAAAACTTAGAATTGATCTCGCGAATGTTGAAATGATCGGATCCACTTGAAGAGAAGCACGCCGGTTGGAAAAGAATTAACATGACGACCTCGATGATTAAGAAGGATTAGTATTCACATAGCAATATGAGAACACCGTTTAGGAAAGGTATGGATTAAACATTTGACTTCGAAGCAACTCGAATACCACAGCAAAACAAAGGATTTGGCTTGCAAAATAAGTCGGAACAAACATATGATAGAGATTTCGTCCGAAGTTTTCGTGGTGGGGCCCACACGGGCTCGATCGTACAACACCATCATGTACAAGGCAGTGCACATGACATACGAAGCGTCCCCGAGTCGGCATAGCCAAGGACTCTTTAAGACACTACGAGACCATTGTAAAACCAACCGTGGAAAGGCGGACTGCTAGACGTCGAACCCCAATCTCATATCTGAAGGAAATATGCCCTAGAGGCAATAATAAAGTATTATATATTTCCTTATATCATGATAAATGTTTATTATTCATGCTAGAATTGTATTAACCGGAAACATAATACATGTGTGAATACATAGACAAACAGAGTGTCACTAGTATGCCTCTACTTGACTAGCTCGATAATCAAAGATGGTTATGTTTCCTAGCCATAGACATGAGTTGTCATTTGATTAATGGGATCACCTCATTAGGAGAATGACGTGATTGACATGACCCATTACGTTAGCTTAGCACCCGATCGTTTAGTATGTTGCTATTGCTTTCTTCATGACTTATACATGTTCCTATGACTATGAGATTATGCAACTCCCGCTTACCGGAGGAACACTTTGTGTGCTACCAAACGTCACAACGTAAATGGGTGATTATAAAGGTGCTCTACAGGTGTCTCCAAAGGTACTTGTTGGATTTGTCACTCCGATTGTCGGAGAGGTATCTCTGGGCCCACTCGGTAATGCACATCACTATAAGCCTTGCAAGCATTGTGACTAATGAGTTAGTTGCGGGATGATGTATTACGGAACGAGTAAAGAGACTTGCCGGTAACGAGATTGAACTAGGTATCGAGATACCGACGATCAAATCTCGGGCAAGTAACATACCGATGACAAAGGGAACAACGTATGTTGTTATGCGGTCTGACTGATAAAGATCTTCGTAGAATATGTGGGAGCCAATATGGGCATCCAGGTCCCGCTATTGGTTATTGACCGGAGAGGTGTCTCGGTCATGTCTACATAGTTCTTGAACCCAAAGGGTCCGCACGCTTAAAGTTACGATGATAGTTTTATTATGAGTTTATGTATGTTGATGTACCGAAGGAGTTCGGAGTCCCGGATGAGATCGGGGACATGACGAGGAGTCTCGAAATGGTCGAGACGTAAAGATCGATATATTGGACAACTATATTCGGACTTCGGAAAGGTTCCGAGTGATTCGGGTATTTTTCGGAGTACCGGAGAGTTACGGGAATACGTATTGGGCCTTATTGGGCCATACGGGAAAGAAGGAAAAGGGCCTCAAGGGTGGCCGCACCCCTCCCCTTGGTCTGGTCCGAATTGGACTAGGGAAGGGGGGCGCCCCCTTCCTTCCTTCTCTTTTTCCCTTCCTCTTTTCCTATTCCATATGGGAGGTGGAATCCTACTAGGACTAGGGAGTCCTAGTAGGACTCCACACTTGGTGCGCCCCCTCCTAGGGCACCCCATGGACACACTTGATATACGATATTTTAGCCGTGTGCGGTGGCCCCCTCCACTAGATTACACCTCGATAATACCGTCGCGGAGCTTAGGCGAAGCCCTGCGTCGGTGGAACATCATCATCGTCACCACGCCGTCGTGCTGACGAAACTCTCCCTCAACACTCGGCTGGATCGGAGTTCGAGGGATGTGATCGAGCTAAACGTGTGTAGAACTTCGGAGGTGTCGTGCGTTCGGTACTTGATCGGCCGGATCGTGAAGACGTACGACTACATCAACCGCATTGTGATAACGCTTCCGCTGTCAGTCTACGAGGGTACGTGGACAACACTCTCCCCTCTTGTTGCTATGCATCACCATGATCTTGCGTGTGCGTAGAATTTTTTTTGAAATTACTATGTAACCCAACAATATCATGCATCTGTCGGAAAGATATCCTAGGAGCTACTTGAATTCCCACTTATAAACTCCCAAAACTTTCTGGTTATGCAATCAGGTGTTGGGGATACAGGGGACACAAAATATATCACCCAAACTAACAATACCTAGATCCAGCTGTATCCATCCTTCAACACATAACCAAGAAAACCTTCGGAAATCATTTACCTCAACCTTCAAAAAGCATCTGTTATACGAGTTATGGCAATACTCCCGAACTCCCGCCCCAGTACTGGGTGGCATCGAGGTGATCTCACCAACAACTGCATAAAAGAGATTTTCAATGTCGGCGAAACTCAGGTATTCCAGAACTGCAACGATAAAATTATGACGACAACACCTCGGAGCTCAACTCCCCGGGACACTGCCACAACCCCTAAATGTCAGGAGGCACCAAGAACATTGTTCTCGTCACAAAACCATCGGAACGATTCCAAGATACACGCTGACCTGCCCGCAGACTTCGCCGCCGTCGGCCACGAGATCGCCGAGGAGGACGAAGACGAGGGGTACGTGACGGCCGCGCCCGGGGGGTGGAGTTCCAGGGGCTCGTTGAGGAGGAGGATGGCCGGCGACGCCGGTCCGCCCAGCCCCAGCAGCAGCGGCTACGCCAGCGAGCGGGGGAACAGCGTCACCTCCAGCACCAGCGCCACCTGCGGCATCGAGGATCCCGACCCCGCCCCGCCCCTTGCCCCCGGCGCCGAGGACTGGCGCGCAGCAAGAAGCACGCTAACGAGGTCCTGCTCCTCTGCCCTGCTCCTTGTGCTGCCGCCAGAGCCCAGAGCTCGTGTTCCTTAGGAAGAATAAGATGGTAAAATTTAGTTAAAATTTCAGGTTTCAGGGTTCAGTTAATTTGCTAGTACTCCAAACTCTGAATTTACTATGGCTGTTTTTCCAAGTGCTGATGAACCTGCAAGATAATTGCTGAAGATAATTTGTAAACTTTTCTTTCCATGTATTCGTGGAGATGTTTGTAAACTGTCAAAATTCATTCATGGAGAATTTGTAAACTTGTCTTGCTGAATTTATCTTGCTTGTACACCGTGTATGTACAAGCAAAATTCATTTATGGAGAATTTGTGGAGATGCCTTCATTTATGGAGAATTTGTAAAATTCAGTTATGGAGATGTTTGTAAACTTGTCTTGCTGAAGATAATTGCTAGTACTCCAAACTCTGAATTTGTAAACTGTCAAAATTCATTTATGGAGATGTTTTCAGTACTATACTGCTCCATGATACAGTGATACATAGTGTACGTACACAGTTTTCTCAGACCTTTAATCCATAGTCATTTTCTCCTTTATACAGTGATACACAGTTTTTCAGTTGAAGTTCAGTTAAAAATTCATAAACTTGTTGCAACGGAGAGCAGGGGATAGCTTTCTTAGAAATTAAGAGGAATTACCTAGCCAATATGAGGAGTGGCAGCAGCCAGTAGAGGTGGTTGGCTGGTTGCAGACTGTGAGAGGCCGTCAGGTACTGCAGTAAACTGAAAATGTTGAAGGTACATCAAGATTAACACTTCATGATCATGGGAGCAGTAGTACTGGGAGTAGTAGATTATCTTCCCAGGAGGATTATCATACTGAGGAATAGTGTACAATTATGCTGATCAAAATTGATAGTGGATTGGCCATAATTTACAAGGAGCAAGTGATGTAGAGCAAAATTGAAAAGGGGCCAAACTGATCCTAAATAAGGAAATACTCTTGCATAATTAACGGTCAACAACACTTGCATAATTTCGTTTGCATAATTACAGTGAAGTTTAAATGAAGTAGTCATGTTAAATGCAGTCACTGTCAGTGTTCAACCTTGATTTTTTGCTGTCATTTGATTCTCGTTGTCTGGACCAAATTTGAGATGTTGTCAATTGAGTATGGATTAAATCAAACTGAATTAAACTGGACAAGAAGCAAATTGCACAAGAAACAAAGTTGGAAATAAATGGAGTAGAAATGGTTCAGTAAAATACAATTTAATGATTCAGTAAAATTCAGTCAACTTTTATGCTGCCATACTGATCAGTCAGCTAGTCCAGATTTTGGAAATGGTACAATGCTCAATGTTTTTAAAATCATAGTCCTAATTCACTTGAGCATGCAAGAGTAATTTTCTTAATATCATTGCTCTTGATTGAATGTTTTCAAGACAGAATTCAGAGTAGTTCAAACAAGATCCACTCTTGATTTAATGTTTCAGAATCCAGTTCACTGAGAAACATGATTAACAGGAACATGATGTAGTTTCAGAATTCAGATCCATTTTGCACTCTTGATAGCAGTGATTTTCCCCGCAAAAAAAAAAAAGATAGCAGTGATTTTGGTAGGTGTACTCCAGAAACTAACAACAAATGAGATGGAGTAGCAAGGACAAGTAGAAAGCCTTTAATTCACATAGTCCTAAAATTTCTACACAGATCGGACAAGCAATATTCCTAAAATTTCTGCAATTACAGTATATTTGATCAATGCAAATTAAGCACTCATGAAACAAGTCTATTTGGTTAATGCAACTATCTGGTGCTAGTGCCTTTTGTCTTTGTGGTTGGGCACAGTTTGGCACAATCTAGTCATCTGACCAAAACAAATGGTGGGCAGATGTCTTGAGATGTTGTAGTGTAGTCTGAATTTCTTGAGATGCTGCAGATGGTAAATGCTCTTTTAGTTACTCCTGTATTTGAGGATCCAAACAGCTTTGCCTACGGTTTACACCAGGTAAAATGGTCAAAAAATTCAGTTTGCCGTTCCATGTAAATATTCAGAGTAATTCACAATCTTGTCTAACATGATATTTTCTGAATATTCAGAGTAATTAAGTTTGCTGTTCCATGTAAATATTCAGAGTAATTCACAATCTTGTCTAACATGATATTTTCTGAATATTCAGAGTAATTCAGTTTGCTGTTCGGTTTGCACTGGCATATGCACCTTGTTCGAAGACAAGATTTGCAAATTCGGTGAACATTCAAAGTCAAGACTGAACATTCAGTGTTAAGTGTTAACACAATACTGGCATATGCACCTTGTTCGAAGACATGGTTAGTTTTTAGGAAAGACAAGATTTACTAATTCGGTGAACATTCAGTCTGAACATTTCTGAATCTACACACACCTTGTTCGAAATCGATTTGTAGGGCATCCTATTGGCTTTCTCCCTTCATCAACTTTGGGCTGGCCTTCTTCCTGGTGCACACGGTTCGAGCTGGCCCTACTGAATACAGCAATGCAAAGAGCATCAAGCAATAATAGAGAGCATAGAATGGAAACCTATGACATGGTAAGTAAGTCGATGAGTAAAATGAACTTCAGTCCATGAAAGTGCAGAGTTTAAGCTCTATTCCGCAAATGAAAGCAGCAGTACGAGGCTCTAGGCTGGCTTAAGTAAACATTCGACCTCCCTTGACGAACTCAGGGGCGGGCTCGGTGGTCTCGACGGGGGTGGGCAGGAGCGCGAGCCTCCGGCGCGCTGCAGCGTCGCACACCTCCTCGAGCACCGTGACCAGCCGGCCCGCGGTTTAGGCGAGCGCGGCGCCTCCCGAGATGACGGCGTTGGCGTCGACGAGGTCCACGGCCAGGCCACTTGAGTTGGCGCGGCTGGACACGATCCAGCTCACCGCCTGCGCGCGGACGATTCCTTGGCCACCGTCTCCCGCCGCGCCGTCGCGGCCGCGCCCCACGCCACGGGGGCCGGGGCGGGGGTGGGAAGGCCGCGTCGCCGGCCGCCAGGCCGAGGGCTGGCCACGCTTCTTCCGTCAACGCTAGGTGGGAGGTGGTGGGCTCGAGCAAGAGACACGGCGAGAGGAAGAAGAAGCAATTTTTGGGGTCAAAGAGGGGAGATTCGGGAGGCAGGCAAGTGAGGCAGGGGAGCTGCGCGAGGCAAAAGGGAGCGGCGGAGGAGGCAGCTGCGGCGGCGGCGGAGGACGCGCGGGAGACAGGGGAGCAGCGCGGCGCAGAGGAGCTCCGGCGTCCGTGCGCCTGTGTCGGAGCGGCGAGCATCGTCTGGAGAAGACGAGGAGCGCAGGTTGTGTCGGGAGTTTGGGGAGGTTTTTTTTTGTAAAATCGCCATGGGGACAACTTTTCCCGGACGGAGGGAGTATTATGAAAGTAGATGAAATCCTAATCATTTTACATATATAAAACATTTTAATATGATGCACGGTTCATGAGTTATTATATGCATAAAGACTAGGGTTTTTCTGTAAAACTGCACTCTCGATAAATAGCTAAAATCGCATGGACAGGAAAAAAACGCAGTCGGGCCGAAACTGAAGGAACTGGGCTGAACAGGATTTGGACGGGGCGCAGCTCACCTTGTGGGCCTTGGCCCAGGTCGGTGAAGCAGCAGGCCAGCGGGAAACTGGACTTGGCACGGCGCTGGGCCTCGCGGGCAGATCGAAGCGAGGCAGGGCGTGGTCAACGCGCAGGCGACGCGCGGTTGAGCAGAGGAGGCTTCGCGCGGCCGACGTAACTGGCCACGTGGTCAACGCGCCAGGCAGAGGAGGCGCATGGGGCAGCAGCGACGGGGTAGAGCGCTCGAACTCGAGCTCCCGAATGAAGACGAACGCGGCGGCGGACGCATGCGAGATCCGACGACGCGGATCCTGTCCAGGACAGGCGCGGGAGGCGAGATCCGACGCGAGGAAGTGGATTCAGCCGGGGACGACAGCTTGGCGAAGTAAAGGGAGGTCCGGGACGAGCGGGACGCGGCCGCCGGCAGCGGGGACGGGGCCCTGCCGATGGGATCCGGCCGGGAACGGGCAAGGGCGACGAAGGCCGGCCGGGTCTGGTGGTGGAGATGAGGCCCCGACGGCAGCGCGATGCAGCAGCGGGGTTCGGACGGCCATGGCAGGACTCCTGCTCTGTTGGACCATGAAAGGGAAAACGAGGTCAGGAGGGGGAGAGAGAGCGGAGGTGCGGCAAGAAGGGAAGGGGGGCGACGTAGCTTAGCTGCTGGTTGTGGTGGTAGACGGCGGGGACGGCACGAGGTGGGCGAACGCAGGGAGCTCCTCTCCCTGGCTCGCGACGAGGGGAACGAGGCAGGGCTCGGGCAGGAGAAGGAGGGTTGAGGAGGCGCTGGGCAGGGGAGATCGAGCAGAGGAGGCATGGCCTCGGGCTCGAGGGAGATGACTGCGAGGAGCTGCGGGAAGGACGGATGGGGAACGAGAGGAGTGGTGGCCGCTGCGATCGGATTGGGTGAAATGGATCGGGAGGGATCCCGAGGTGGAAGAGGACTGGCGGCGGCGGGTGAGGGGATTTGGTGGATGGGACAAGCCCCTAGGATCTTGGGTTAGACTAATATTTATATCAGATGAATTTAGGTTAGGGGATATCATGTACCTACGATCGTAATCGGACGGCTGAGAAAATAGGTTAGGGAGTCCAATTAAGAAAACGGAGATGTTTTACAGATGTTGAGGGATGATACGGACCCATCGGTCATGACTGCCCGGGTCGGGTTTGGAGAAGTTTCGAACGCGCATGCGAGTGGTTTGCGGGATGTGCAGAGACGTTAGGAAGCCAGGCAAGAGGGAAACAAAATCTGGTTGGTCTTGGAACGGTCAACGAAGGCAACGGGAACGCGGCAACTACGAGCAACTACAAGTTTTATGAAAACATACGGATGCAATGCGATGATGAATGCAACAAACAAATAAAACACACGGCGGCAACGAAAACAAGGAAGGCGTCTGAAGTGTCGGTCTCGGCGCGTTACAGTACCCCACTATCTATCTTAGGGTTCTGGGTGGGGTGCTGCTCGCCGGCGGTGGGGGGCGCGGTGGTGGGGCGGT
>NC_057814.1:263489312-263507214 GCF_018294505.1 Triticum aestivum | reverse complement strand
GGCGAGGCGGCGGCGGACCGGCGGTGGGGAGTTGTTTCGGGGCGGCGAGGCGGCGGCGGACCGGCGGTGGGTAGTTGTTTCGGGGCAGCGAGGCGGCGCGGGGTTCGACCGGTGGTGGCTGGCGGCTCAGGGGGTGCAGGTTGAAGATGAACTGCAGGCCCTCCCTAAACTATCCCATGTGAAGTGCCTCTCTGCTACCATTGCGTTCAGTTTCGACAGTAACATTCAGATTTCACAGTAAATTTCAGTTTCGATAGTTAAGTTCAGAGTCAACTGTTTTTACCTCATCTGTTGTAGTCACGTGGTTTTTCGTGATGTAAATTTTAGATCTATCACTTTTTGGTAATGCATTTTACATCATCTATTGAAGATGCTATTAGAATCCCACTTGAAATTAACGATGTCTGTCTTGTGCTGCTTCAGCCTTGACGTCTTACGGCTCACCGGAGCTGCTCCAAGGACGGAACGGTCCATCACAACAGAGCAGTGCCCTGGACGCCGTCTACAGATTCCTCAGATCTTCCTCCACACCTCCGACAGCTACCTCTGCCTCAACTTCTTTAGCGACCAACCCAATGATGATGAGGTCGACACGGCTACGGCAAAGAGGTTGTACACTTGTCGCATCACTTATTACTCTAAATTCATGTCGATCCATTAGGGCTATTGTGGTTCAACGAAAAAACATAGTAATAGGAAATTTTCCTATGGCACTCTACTATTCAATTATTCATGCATTTTGTTGAAAGGAATGGAGTAGAACATCCACCTGGACCTACTTTTCAAAATCCTATGCATGAAAACAAGACCAAGTGCATTAGTGGCAGAATAACATTCTAACTGTACACGCTTTCATATGGTTTCACTTTATTTTGGCCATGTTTCTTTGCATTCCTCTGCTCCTCCTTTTCCTGTGAACCAAACACCCAAGTTGACAGAAATCCTGTGTTCACAAATGCTCTGTTTCCCATGTGCATTCCTATCATATTCCGGTGTTTTTCCTGCTATCCCTGCGTTTTTAGAATCACGCAAGCCAAATGAGCCCTTACAGAATTACTTCAGTTACAGGTAGGTGTCGAAGAAAACTTTGTGTTGTTTGTCCTGCTCCTGCCGCGACGTCGTCCACCTCACCTGAGCTGCTCCATCGACAGAAGCATCCACCAAACCAGACATCACGACTCCTGACCGTCCTTCGCCGCCTCAAATCTCCTTCCCTGCCGCTGGCACCCACCACAACGACATCACCATCATCGACTCAACAGATGAACCTGAGGAGTACACGGGTCCACAAGAGAGGTCGCACTCTTTTGTTTCTGCTTATGTTATGCATTGCTTAATATTACCTGCTACTTTATTGTCCTGTTCACTCCTTAGACTCCAAGTCAGGTCCAAACTGATGTTCAAACTTGAGTTCTAAATTAGTTGTGGGTCACATATCGAGGCAGCAATGAATAGTATCTCTGTCTAATATCTGGTTCACCTAGGGTATGCCTATGTTGTTCATCTTGGGTGGGAAACAAATAGTAAAGCAATCATCATCTGTTTTTTATTAAATTAAAGCAACCATCAGCCTGCTATCATTATTTTTGGATCCATCCACTGGTTGTTACCATTACTCTAGATTTCTGCATGCTCTCCTTACATAATCTCATTATATTTTTGTAACGCCCATGATGCGGCTATATCTCCCACGTGTCGAGGCACGACTTAGAGGCATAACCGCATAGTGGTTTTGTCGCAAGAAGGGTCATCTTCACACAATCCCATGTAATGAACAAGAATGGGATAAAGAGTTGGCTTACAATCGCCACTTCACACAATACATAAATATAATCCATACATCATCCAAAATACAAACATATAGACCGACTACGGTCAAGATCCAAATGAAAATAAGACAACCCCAAATGCTAGATCCCCGATCGTCCCAACTGGGCTCCACTACTGATCATCAGGAAAAGACACATAGTAACGACCACGTTCCTCGTCGAACTCCCACTTGAGATCGACCCCATCATCTGCACTGGCATCGTCGGCACCTGCAACTGTTTTGGTAGAATCTGCGAGTCACGGGGACTCAGCAATCTCACACCCGCGAGATCAAGACTATTTAAGCTTATAGGAAAGGATGGTGTAATGAGGTGGAGCTGCAGCGGCAATAAGCATATATGGTGGCTAACATACGCAAAGAGAGCGAGAAGAGAAGCAACGGAACGGTCGTCATCTAGCAATGACCAAGAAGTGATCCTGAACTCCTACTTATGTCATACATAACTCAGACCGTGTTCACTTCCCGGACTCCACCGAGAAGAGACCATCACGGCTACACACGCAGTTGATGTATTTTAATTGGGTCAAGTGACAAGTTCTCTACAACCGGACATTAACAAATTCCCATCTGCCTCATAACCGCGGGCACGACTTTCGAAAGATAATACCCTGCAGGGTGTCCCAACTTAGCCCATCATAAGCTCTCACGGTCAATGAAAGATAAACCTTCTCCCGGAAAAACCCGATCAGTCTCGGAATCCCGGTTTACAAGACATTTCGACAATGGTAAAACAAGACCAGCAAAGCCGCCCGAATGTGCCGACAAATCCCGATAGGAGCTGCACATATCTTGTTCTCAGGGCACAACGGATGAGCCAGACGTCGGGTTGTGTTGAGGATATAAACCTTAGAGTCACCCGCCAGAAGGGGCCGGGTTACTCATAAGGGTCATCACTTGAAGCCCGGCGCCAAGCTTGAAGACGGTGGGCCAAAGATGGGCTTAAGACCTGGAGATGGCTTAAGGCCCGTAGTGATAAACCGCCGTATGGCGAGACTTGTAGTATAAGGCAAGAATAGTTGAGAGTCCGAGCCGGACACTTTTATGAGCCGGCCGGGACTCTGAGAGCCGCTGGGCGTCAACCTCTCTATATAAAGGGACGACCCGGCAACGGCTTAGGGACAAGAAAGATCTCATCGAGAGCCAGGCATAGCAGTTAAGCTCCCTGGTCATCGAAACCCTAATCAATACCACCTCAACTGGACGTAGGCTTTTACCTTCACCATAAGGGGCCGAACCAGTATAAACCCTCGTGTTCCTTGTCCTGTTAACCCCTTCAAGCTTCCTAGCGGCGATGGCTCCACGACTAAGTCCTAGCTTGAGGACATCTGCCGTGACAATTCCACGACACTTGGCTCCCACCGTGGGGCCAGCGCACGGTGGATTTGAGTTCTTGAAGGGCAGCTTCGAAGGGCTCAAGGGATATGCTGTGGGCCGGATGACCAAGAGTCGTCGCGGCAAGCTCTACATCGACGATGCAGGCTGGGGCCCCGACGCCGGCTCAATTGAGTACGGATACCGGGTCTCCTTCGGCGGAATTCATGTTTTCATTGGCAAGATTGGTGAGCCGGGCCCTGAGCCGGATCTCTGCACCGATCTCATCGAGACGGCTCAGCGCGCACGAGCCGCCCGGGCCCTGCCTGCTTTGAAGCATGCTTTCGTGGGATGTGTCCATGGAGGGCTCTCTGGTGGGTCTGGATCTGGTGATGAGACGGCCGCCGGCTCTAACGGCGAATCATCCACAGATGAGTCGAACTCGTTGTATCAGCTTCAAGATGGCAGGCTAATGGGTTGTTCCGATGGTGACAGTATTCCGAACCCGTTTGAGCCGCCGAGCCGGGTTGGAATCTTCATGGCCGGTGCGCAGCCTGTTCAGAACCCTGCTGCTGGGGCGGGAAACCCGGTGCCCTCGCCGGCTCAGGTGCTGATGGATCTCACGGACAAGATGACGGTCCTGTTGACCGCCGCGGTTGACCCGGCGGATCAAGCTCGGCATGACGCGGAGGTGGCGCAGTTAAAGTTAGATCTCGTGAAAGCCAAAGAGGATCTGGCAGCGGAAGGGATCAGGATGGCTGCGGAGAGGGCGACTCTCGACGCCCAAACTCAGTTGATTCAGGCGCAGTCCTTCCGGCTCACGATGGATCAGAACGCGTCCAATGAGGTCATGAGAAGGAGGCATCAAAAAGCCCAATCTCGACTCCCTCCGGTTTACGATCCTCGAAACCTCTTCAACACGCCAGGTGCAGGGTCTAGTAACCCGCCAGGGATCATAGTGCCCGGGTCTGGGACCCCTGTTCAGCCACAAGTGATGGGGCCTCCCCGGGTGAACCCTGCCCCGCCTCAGTATGTGCCAATACCACCGGGTCATTATGCTAACCCGCTGGAGAACATGGTCGCCGCAGCAGCACGGCTGGCGGCCCTCCCAATTGACGGCGACTCTCCGACGGCTATTGAAACCCGCCGGGTCAGGGAACTCCTTCAGACAGCACTGGCGCAGCAAGAGGCGTACTCTTACAGCCGGGACAGGATCCACTCGACCCCTCGTCCAGGCCGGAGCCCGAGTTATAGCAGACACATGGTCTCAGCGACCGGCTCAAGTAATGTCCGACGCCATGACCCGCCCCCTGGCCATGGCCCGGTTCATAACGGAGCCTTTCAAGCAGCAGACCAAGACAGAGCGCGGCAAGAGGCGGAGCAGGTGCCTCAGTTGACGGCTTACCAGACTCCCCCGGCTTATCCGACGACTTCCGTCGACGTGGGTATCCCTACCAGTACTGGAGGTGTCCCTTGTTTAGTGCCAGCTCTCTGCAATGAGCGTCTACCCAAGGACTTCAAAGGCCCTAGGAAGGTGCCTAATTACACGGCTGACTTACAACCCGCAGCCTGGATCGAGAGTTACGAGATGGCCATGGAACTGCTGGAAGTCAGTGAAGCGGCAATGGCCAAGTACTTCACCATGATGTTAGATGGGACTGCCCGCACTTGGTTGAAAGGGCTACCACCGAATTCCATCGGGTCTTGGGCTGAGCTGAAAACCCGGTTCATCCAAAATTTCAAGGATACCTGTAGGAAGTCTATGTCAATTGTGGATTTGACTAACTGTAAGCAGCAGGAGGGTGAGTCTACGACACATTGGGTTCGCCGGGTTAAGGAGATAATACATTCATCTGATAAGATGGATGCCAGCTCTGCAGTCTTAATGTTGGAACAGAATTGTCGCTTCGTGCCCCTGAAGATGAAACTCGGGCGGCTTAAGCGCGAATGCAATGATATGGGCACACTGATGGCGGCTCTCGTCAAGTACGCCGATTCTGATAGTACCAAGGACCCCGCTTCAGATGATGAAAGGACAGGGAAGGGAAAGAAGAACGGCAATGGCAAGGGTCCTTAGCATAACCCGGGGAACCAAGGAGGTGGCAAGCGCAAGGCCGACGGCAGCCTAGAGTTCGTAGCCAATGCCAGCTCACAGGGTACTAACCAGCGACGCAAGGGGAGGCCCCCTCCCCGAGCCGGCGGGCCAGGCCCGACGTTGGAGCAACTGTTGAATGAGCCTTGTCCAAGGCATGGATCTAGAGAGAAGCCAGCTACTCATCTATGGAAGGATTGTGCAATCATGAAGGCCTTTAAGAATTCCAACGCCTTTAACGGCAACAATGGCCCGGGCGGTGGCTCAGGCGCCGGCGGTTTTCATGGCGCGGGGGGCGGCTCAAATTCTAATCCTCAGAACGGTCAAGGGGGCTTTAATCAGCAGTCTGGCCAGGGTCATCAACAGCAGCAGGGGGGTTATCAGACCAATCCAAAGCAGCTTACGGTGGACAGTATCATGTGTTTACCACCAGTCTGTGTAAGCGAGATCAGAAGCTTCATAAGAGGGTTGTGAATGCTGTTGAGCCGGCGGTTCCACGCTACTTGCGGTGGTCTGAGCAGCCTATAGTGTGGAGTAGGGAGGATCACCCTCCCCGGGTGGATAATCCGGGTCACTTGGCCTTGGTGGTGGCTCCTCAGGTGGGAGGATATAAGTTCACTAAGGTGCTCATGGATGGAGGCAGCAGCATCAACATCCTCTATTATGAGACGTTCCGTCGTATGGGGTTGATTGATAAGAACCTCAGCCAGTCAAACACTATTTTCCATGGTGTGGTACCTGGTCAGTCGGCTTATCCAGTCGGCAAGATCGAGTTGGAAGTGGCCTTTGGAGATGAGCACAACTACAGGGTGGAAAAATTGACCTTTGAGGTGGTCAAGATAAGAAGTCCGTACCATGCCATATTTGGGCGGCCGGCTTACGCCAAGTTCATGGCACGGCCGTGTTACGTGTATTTACAGCTCAAGATGCCGGGTCATAATGGGACCATTACGGTTCACGGCAGCCGGAAGGTGGCCCTGGAGTGTGAGGAAGGCGATGCAGCTTATGCAGAATCTGTTTGCGCAACAGAGGAGTTGAAGTTTTACAAAGACAACGTTGACCCAACAGATATGACCTCTCTGAAAAAGCCGACTACGGAGCATGAGCCGGCAATGAAATTTAAGTCGGCTGATGAGACTAAACTTGTTGATTTCGTTCCAGGAGATTCATCTCAGCAGTTTAGCATCAGTGCCAATCTGGATCCAAAATAGGAAAGCGCGCTCATCGAGTTCATCCGTGAGAATAGGGACATTTTTGCATGGAAGATGTCTGACATGCCAGGTGTACCTAGAGAACTCGCTGAGCACACTCTCAATGTTGATCCGAAATTTAAGCCGGTCAGGCAATTCCTTCGGCGGTTTAATGAAGAGAGGCGGAAAGCTATTGGTGAAGAGGTGGCCCGGCTCTTGGCGGCCGGGTTTATTGTTGAAGTCTTTCACCCAGAGTGGTTAGCTAACCCGGTGCTCGTACTCAAGAAGAACGGCACCTGGCGGATGTGTGTGGACTACACGCACTTGAACAAGGCGTGTCCGGCTGATCCTTTTGCCCTTCCCCGTATTGATCAAATCATTGATGATACGGCGGGTTGTGAGCGCCTAAGTTTCTTGGATGCCTATTCTGGATATCATCAGATTAAAATGGCAGTTAAGGACCAGGAGAAGACGACGTTCATCACTCCCTTTGGAGCCTTCTGCTATGTGTCTATGCCCTTTGGACTCAAGAGTGCACATGCGACTTATCAGCGCTGCGTGCAGAACTGTCTTCATAACCAGACTGGGCGCAATGTTCATGCTTATGTGGATGATATTGTGGTTAAATCCAGGAAGGAGGGAACCTTTATAGATGATCTGAGGGAAACCTTTGATAATCTCCGGGTCTACAAGATGATGCTTAACCCGGCCAAATGTGTTTTTGGTGTTCCTGCAGGCAAGCTCTTGGGTTTCTTGGTTTCTAACAGAGGCATTGAAGCTAACCCGGAGAAGATCAAGGCCATCACCTCCCTGGCTAAGCCGGCGTGTATAAATGACGTCCAGCGCCTGGCGGGTCGTATCGCTGCTTTAAGCCGTTTTATAAGCCGTTTGGGGGAGAAGGCCATGCCATTATATCAGTTGATGAAGAAAACTGATGACTTTGTCTGGAATGATGCAGCTAATACTGCTTTTGAGGATTTGAAGAGACAGCTGGCCGAGCCCCCAGTCCTTGCTGCTCCGGTTGACAAGGAGCCTTTATTGCTATATGTGGCTGCTAACACCCGAGCCGTCAGTGTGGCCGTGGTGGTGGAGCGCAAGGAAGAGGGTAAGGAGCATCCGGTTCAGAGGCCGGTTTATTATGTCAGCGAAGTACTCATTCAGTCCAAGCAGCGGTATCCGCATTGGCAGAAGCTTGTTTATGGTGTGTTCATGGCAAGCCGGAAGCTTAAGCATTATTTCCAGGGTCACCCCATCACTGTGGTCAGTTCTGCCCCCCTTGGAGATATCATTCAGAACAGGGAGGCCACAGGAAGAGTGGCTAAGTGGGCTATAGAGCTCGGACCTCATGGTCTGAAGTATGTGCCACGCACTGCTGTTAAATCTCAGGCTTTGGTGGATTTCATCAATGATTGGACAGAGCTACAAGTGCCCGAACAAAAGCCGGATAGCACATATTGGACTATTCACTTCGATGGGTCCAGGCAGTTGGAGGGCTCGGGGGCTGGAGTCGTATTGGCTTCCCCTAATGGTGACAAGTTCCATTATGTGCTACAATTGATGTTTCCTTGTACCAACAATGCAGCTGAGTACGAGGCCTTGCTCCACGGTCTTCGGATGGCTAAGGAGATGAGCTTGAGCCGGGTAAGGTGCTTCGGCGACTCAGACTTGGTGGCTCAACAAGTATCAGGATAGTGGGACTCCAAGGACCCTCTCATGGCGGCTTATCGCCACGAAGTTGATGCCATTGCTGGGCACTTTCAGGGTTACCAAGTAGAGCACGTCGATCGCAGGAAGAACAAGGCGGCTGATGCTTTAAGCCGGCTGGGCTCTCAGCGAAAACCGGTGCCGCCTAATGTTTTCCTGGACGTCCAGCATAACCCTTCTGTTAAGTTGCCTACAGAGGAAGACTTGGCTGTCCCTGACCCGGAGGCACGACTGGTGGCGGCTCTCCACATCATACTGGACTGGACAATGCCCTATCTGGCTTACATGACCCGAGGAGATTTGCCTGAGGATGAAACTTTGGCCAGACAAATAACCTAGCGGTCTAAGTCAATGATTGTTATCAATGGTGAGTTGCATCGCCGTAGTGTTACGGGAGCGTTCCAGCGTTGTGTCTCCCCTGAGGAAGGTCAAGAGATCCTGCGTGAGATTCATGAAGGGGATTGTGGCCATCACGCCGGCTCAAAGTCTCTTGTGGCCAAGGCTTTTTGTCATGGTTTTTATTGGCTGACGGCTCATGCTGATGCGGAGGACTTGGTCAGTAAATGTGATGGTTGCCAAAGGTTCTTGCGACGGGCTCATGTGCCGGCTCAGGAGCTGAGGATGATCCCAATTACTTGGCCCTTTGCGGTCTGGGGGCTTGATATGGTTGGGCCTTTTAAAAGGTCCAAGGATAAGAAGACCCACCTCTTGGTGGCAGTTCAAATTTACCAAGTGGGTTGAAGCGGAGCCAGTTAGCAAGTGTGATGCAGCCACGACAGTTCAGTTTATGAAAAAGGTGATCTTTCGCTTTGGCTTTCCACACGGCATTATAACTGATAATGGTACCAATCTATCCAAAGGTGCCATGGAGGAGTTTTGTCAACGAGAGTATATTAGACTTGATGGTTCATCAGTGGCTCACCCTCAATCCAATGGTCAAGCTGAGAGGGCTAACCAGGAGATTCTGAAAGGCATCAAACCCCAGCTTTTGGTCCCTTTACAACGGACGCCGGGTTGTTGGGTGGAGGAGTTACCCTCCGTGTTATGGAGCATCAACACTACTCCTAACAGGTCTACAGGTTTCACGCCTTTCTTCATTGTTTATGGAGCGGAAGCAGTCCTCCCCAGTGACATCCGTCATGACTCGCCTCGAGTGGCGGCTTATGTTGAGGTGGATAATGAACAGGCGCGCCAAGATGCTCTTGACTTGTTGGACGAACAGCGTGATGTGGCAGCAGCTCGCTCAGCGATTTACCAAGAGGACCTGCGCCGTTATCATAGTCGCCGGGTTAAATCCCGGGTCTTCCAGGAAGGCGATCTGGTGCTCCGGCTCATCCAAGATCAAACAGATGCGCACAAGCTATCCCCGCCTTGGGAAGGGCCCTTTGTGGTCAGCAAGAATTTGCACAACGGGTCATATTACCTCATTGACATTCGGGAGCACAAAGATTCACGTAAGTCGGAGGAAGAGACCCGTCGGCCGTGGAACATAGCTCAGCTTCGGCCTTATTACACTTGAGCCACTGGCTCTCATAATGTACATATTTCTCTAAGCCATGTATATATTATGATAAGCAATAAAGCAGGACCTCTGTCCTTTTTTCTCCTCCAAAGATGAATGTGTTGCTTTCATTACAAGATCATGTGATAACTTGAAGGAGGATCCGACTTATGAGCGTATTCGAATCTAGCCATACACAATATAGTCATTTGGGGGCTTCCTGTTCAAACATAGGTCGTATTCGAACCAAAGAGAACATAGCTGTCGATACCCATTTGATTGGCAAAGTGCCGAGCTCATTGGGGAGTTTTCTTTGATCATATTTGAATCATAGTTTAACCCCTTTGGGAACCGACGTGGATCGTACTCGAATCAGCGTCGTTAAACAATTCTTAAGGTCATTTGGGGGCTTCCTGTTCAAACATGGGTCGTATTCGAACCAAAGAGAACATAGCTGTCGGTACCCTCTTGATTGGCATCACCACACCCACTGGGGGCTATATGATCGCATTCGAATCCTAGCATAACCCCTTTGGGACGGGTCTCTGGTCGTATTCGAACTGGAAGCCCCTAAGTTCTTCTGATTTATAGCGAGTTCTCCTGATTATTTCAAGTGTGCACGGCGGGTCTCACTTTGCCGGCTTAACTTTGATTTACAGTACTAGTCGAATACAATTGACGTTATTAAGACTGGTAAACCGGAATTGAGGTACCAACCTTATTACCCGGGTTATATAAGCCGGAAGTGTGCTTGTAGGCCGGTAAGTGTGTTATTACGGGTACATCAAGGACATAATTGAGGACCAGTCTTTTTTGATTCATATTCCGGGTTATATGTCTAAAACTATGATTCTCAGTGCGGTAAGCCGCCTAGAGACTTGTGATTTGTCTTTCTATGCAGGATAGTTAAAGGCAACTATTTGAGCTTAAGGAAATGAATGATCAATTATGACCCGGAGAAGTATAAAGGAGATAACTTCAATGGAATTCAGCATTCAACGCGTGCACGATGGCACGGCAAAGTTAAAGTGTTGGTCCTATTTTATTACAAGACTCATCGAGTCCAAAAGGGTGAAGCATTGTTTAATAAGCCGTCTGCAGAGTTACGATGCTTGCTGGGTTGAAGTTTCCGGCTCATCCCTCTCCGCTCCTCCGGCTGTTCCCAAGACCTGGAAAGTTGACGACTTCCAGTCAATGCCGCTCAGAGCTTCAAATTGAGCTTCCTCGTCAATTAACCTGGCCGGGTCAATCTCCGGGGCGAAGGTGTGCTTACGAGTCGGCGGAACTAAGCTGATAGCTTCATAACGCGGAGTGGGGATCCTCTGATTTTCTGCATTGTAACCCGGCTGGTACTTGGTCAGATCCGTGTCATTTCCAATGAGGGTGGCCACCGGGCGCACGATCTTCACGCAGGCTGCAAAGTCCCTTTGGTCGAAGGGTGTGCCGTCTTCCTTCAAACTGGGTTAGCCGAGGGCAATGTCCGCCGGGTGTAATTCTGGAAGGAACGCCTTGGCCCGGCTCAGGGCGGCTACGGCTCCGGCTCTTGCAGAGGCCCGCCGCAGCTCTTGGACACGTTGAGGAAGAACGGCAAGCCGGCGAAGAACCTCCGCTAGGTGAGTCGGCACCTCATTGGATAGGGCCACCACGGCCAAGGCACGCTGTGACCCGGTGTAGAGTTGCTCCACCAGGGTGTACACGGCCTTCAACTTGGTCACCACACTTTGGTTGAGGTTGGCGCTTCTGGGACCTGTGTAACAGAGTAAGATAAGCCGCCGACAATGATGGGTTATGAGACGTAAAAATTATAAACTGGACGAAAGCCGGTGGAATGACTTACCAAAGATTGCGGCAACCATCTGGGACACTTGGCGCTTTAAGCCGGAGAGTTCGGCGGTCTTCTCTGTCAGAGCCTTCTCCGCCTGTTCGGCCCGGTTCACCAGAGTAGCCTTCTCTTTGGCCCAAGCTTTCCGTTCAGCGTCAAAGTCCGTCTTCAGCTTTTCTTGCGCAGCAATACTGGACACAAATTTGGCATTGGCCTTCCGGGTCTCAGTTTCTTGCGTCCTCAGGAGGGTCTTCAGATCGGAGATGTCAGCTTCAAACTTCTTGCAAGCAGCCTACATAATTTCCGGGTTATAAGATGAACAGTTATTATGCAATTTTAAAGTCCCAAGCACTTTCCAAGCAAAGACACTTGGCACTTGGGGGCTAATGCATATCGAACGTTTCTATTTACAAATTGCCGGTTCAAGCGAGTAAGCCGGAACTTAAGTCTACAACATATTCTATCATAAGTCATAGACTTGGGGGCTAGAGTATGGTAAGAATAACAAGATAACTATGCAGTAAGCAAGAAGAAAGAAGAGTGGCACCTCAGACTTCTGCTGAATCTGGTTCACCATGCCGATCTCTACATCCCGGCTCTTGTGCACTTGGCTGACATAGCCGGAGATGATCTCTCCGATGTTCAGATTGGCGTAGTCGGTGAGGTCCAGATCAGCCCGGCGGTGCTGTAGCAACTCCTCCTTGGCGGAGCACTTGGCCAGCGCAGTAGGTCTCCCCGGCTCAACAAACTCCGCCCGGGTGATTACCACGTCTGGGTCATTGACCGGCTGAGCCGGGCTGGAGGTCTCCGGGTTAGCAGAAGCTTCTGCGGTTGCCTTGTCGGTTGGACCGGTGGTTTCGGGAGCGGAGGCAGCTGGCGGTTCTTGAACTGCTACCTCCGGTTCAGGCAAGTCCGGCTCTTCGACCGGCTTGTTCTTTTTCGCCCTCTTGGTGAGCTTTGCCTGGGCACTGAAAGGACAAAAAGGTTAGTACAAAGGTATGAGCAAAGATAAGCACAACAAGAGATGATCATCATTACCCGGGTACGGTCTTGAAGGCCGACAGGCTTGATTGCATCGAGTCACCAGAGGAGGGTGTGGTTTCCTGATAGTTTGAATCAGAAGAATTGAGCGGTTGACGTATAACACCCGCCAAAGGATGAAAAGGGTACAAGTTGGAGATAACCTCGGTTCGGCGTTTCCTCGATGCGTCGGGTAAGCCGGAGGAGAGGTCAGCGTCCTTGTTGGTCCGGGTGTGCCGCCGGCTCTCATGAGTCTGTAGCTTCAAAAGAAATTGAGGATCTTGATAAGCTAAAGGATGAGAAAATCTTACTTTCTGGGTTACCCTTCGGACTTTCAGCCTTGGCAAGGGCTCCGAGTCGGAGGAAAGTGTCATTACCTCTACAACCACCGGGTTACTTGCTCCGGTGTCATCCTGTTGATGAACAATATTGATAAGGTGGACGGAAATAGACAGCAAATACAACAAGAGTTTATAGGCTCAGGGGTTACCTCTGACTCGGAGCTGTCGCTTAGTTGCAGCAGCTCTGAGGCAGTAGGCCTACTTCCCTTCTTGCGGGGAGCGGCTCTCATGGCGGCTTTCTTGGCCTTCCTGGCCTTCTTGGCCGCCTCATGGTCATATTTGACCTTCCAAAATTTGTCATCAGCTTGAAAAATACAATGACGATTTCTTAAAGGTTCGGATGAAAGTTGTCTACAGGAGAAAATAAGATGTTCAGATCAGCGGCTTACCGCTGGGGCCGGGTTGGTCTTGTAGAAGGGGCTTAAGCCGGTCCTCCCGCTGTCTGCCAAGCTCTCGTTCAAGAGAGCCTTGGTCATGTCCTCGGCAACGTCTTCAGGAAGATCGTTGCGGCTGTGTCGCAGGGGGTCATCTTTCCGGCCTGTGTACTCACACATTAAGCCGGGGCGGCGGCTCAAGGGGATCACCCGCCACGAGATCCAGACCCAGACCAGATCAATTCCATTGAGACCATTGCCCAGGAGAGCCTTGATCTTGTTAATGGTGGGGAGCAGAGGTTGGCGCTCCGCTTGAGTCAACTTGTCTGACAGAGGGTGTGTTGGTTCCAGACGTGAGGGGCGAAAGCCGGGCAGCGGACTCTCGTCAGCCGGCGACGTGTCTTGGCAATAGAACCACGTCTGGTTCCAGTCCTTTGGGTGGCTTGGTGGCTCGGCGTAAGGGAAAGGCAGTCTCTCCGTCGCTGAATGGAGATGCCACCAAGTTCCAAGCTTGGCCCGTTGGCGCACTCGTTCTGACGGTTCAGGTAGAAAAGCTCTCTGAAGAGCAGCAAGCTGGGCTCCTCTCCAAGGTAGACTTCGCAGAATACTTGGAAGTTGCATATGTTTGACACGGAATTGGGTCCTATGTCTTGTGGCCACAGATCAAAGAAATTTAGCACGTCTCTGAAGAACTTTGAGCCGGGCGGTGTGAAGCCCCGGCTCATATGGTCCGCAAAAATGACCACCTCCCCGTCCTTTGGTTGTGGTCTCTCCTCTGATGGGTCGGGGGCACGGTAGGACATGATATCCTTCTTGGGCAGGTAACCCGACTTCACAAAATCCGCTAAGGTCTCGTCGGTGATGTTGGACCTCATCCAATTGCAAGTGATGGGTGCTTTGGGAGCTTTGGGAGGCATGGTGAAAGTCGGAAGCCTACGATAAAAGGGAAATATGTCCGGTTTAATTATAAGCCGGAGGAAATTTACAGTTCAATATTTCAAGTGGCGGTTTATGGAGGGGCCTAATGACATATATCCAAGTGCATCGGGTTATCTAAGCTGCTGGAGGTATTGAGAGTAATTTGATTGTCTACGACCTTGTCACAGTTGAGCCGGAAAATTTTATGGCACATGGCCTCCTTTGAGCCGGAAGGTTCTACGGTGCGTGGTTTCTCTAAACCGGAAATGTAAACCGCCATGACTTAACGGGTGCAGTTTTTTACTAAGTGTGGTGAAAACAGGTTTCACACATTGCAGTAAATAATTTGGATCAAAACAGTCGGCTAAAAGGAAAGTTTCTAGACCTAAAAACAGATGCAAAGGAAGTTCTTGGGCTCGAACGGAGCCTTTATGCAGTAAAAAGAGATCTATTTGCATTTGAAATGGGTGCTAAACAGCTGCCGCGTTGGTTCTATACTATCTTAAGATCAAGAAGAGGCAGTAAAAATGAAAACTACCAAGAACTCGTGGGCGACGGCGAAGAACGTGGAAGAACAGCAGGAGCTTAACGTAGATCTATTCTACGAGGAGTAAGGAATTTACAGATGCAGGTGTGCTGCGAGAGTTCGCCGCATTTCTCTGGACAGTTCAGGGTGATGCAGCGGCCAAGGTCGATGAGGACGCGGAGCTCTGTTGCGGCGGCGGAGCTCGAGCAGCACGGGAGCAGCGAGAGGAAGAGGACGACAGAAGGAGGATAATGGAAGGACCCGAGGGTCGGGCTATTTATAAGGCCAGACTCATAAGTGGGCGCGAGAAACGAGGAGGCCACGGCGCGGTTATCTCGCCCGAGAGGCGCCTCGATTTTCGGGATGGCAGTAAAGATAAGATCCGTTGCGGATCTGGTGGAATAAAAAATGGACTTAATGGAAGATGACGTCACGGCGGATTACCCGGAGTCCAGAGGATGACGTCATGCCGGGTTATGGCCTTCACACAATTGTAAGCCGGAGATTTTATGTCGAAAGAATTGAAGATTGACATGAGCCGTCTCAAATCAATCTGGGGCCTAATGTTGAGGATATAAACCTTAGAGTCACCCGCCAGAAGGGGCCGGGTTACTCATAAGGGTCATCACTTGAAGCCCGGCGCCAAGCTTGAAGACGGTGGGCCAAAGATGGGCTTAAGACCCGGAGATGGCTTAAGGCCCGTAGTGATAAACCGCCGTATGGCGAGACTTGTAGTATAAGGCAAGAATAGTTGAGAGTCCGAGCCGGACACTTTTATGAGCCGGCCGGGACTCTGAGAGCCGCTGGGCGTCAACCTCTCTATATAAAGGGACGACCCGGCAGCGGCTTAGGGACAAGAAAGATCTCATCGAGAGCCTAGCAGTTAAGCTCCCTGGTCATCGAAACCCTAATCAATACCACCTCAACTGGACGTAGGCTTTTACCTTCACCGTAAGGGGCCGAACCAGTATAAACCCTCGTGTTCCTTGTCCCGTTAACCCCTTCAAGCTTCCTAGCGGCGATGGCTCCACGACTAAGTCCTAGCTTGAGGACATCTGTCGTGACAATTCCACGACAGGTTGGCATAGACCCTGGTTGCCCAGGGGGCGCCGGACATCGCTCGGTTTGGGCTAGCACTCGAAGGAGCACTGGTCCGGGGGTTTAAAATAAAGATGACCCTCGGGCTCCCGAAAACTCGGGGGAAAAGGCTTAGGTGGCAAATGGTAAAACCAAGGTTGGGCCTTGCTGGAGGAGTTTTATTCAAGGCGAACGGTCAAGGGGGTCCCATAAATCACCCGACCGTGTAAGGAACGCAAACTCAAGGAACATAATCCCGGTATATCAGTAACTAGGGCGGCAAGAGTGGAACAAAACACCAGGCATAAGGCCGAGCCTTCCACCCTTTACCAAATATATAGATGCATTAATTAAATAAGAGATATTGTGATATCCCAACATATCCATGTTCCGACATGGAACAAACTTCAACTTCACCTGCAACTAGCAACGCTATAAGAACGGCTGAGCAAAAGCGGTAACTTAGCCAAACACCGGTTTGCTAGGAAAGGATGGTTAGGGCTGACATGGCAAAATGGGTGACATGATATAGCAAGTGATAGGTAGCAGAGCATGGCAATAGAGCGAACAACTAGCAAAGCAAAGATAGAAGTGATTTCGAGGGGTGGTCATCTTGCCTGCAAGGTTCTCAGAGTTGTCGAAAGCTTGATCCTCGTAAGCGTACTCAACAGGTTCCTCGTTCATGAACTCGTCTCCCGGCTCTACCCAAGACAAGAACACAAACAAACGGAACCACAATCAACCACGAGAAATGCACAAGCAACATGATGCAAAACATGCATGATATGCAAGATATGATATGCGATGCATATGCGTGCTCCGGAAGGAAAATGATGAACAAGGCAGTAACTTGGCAAACCAAGCATGCCACTGGAAAGGTGAGATGATTTCGGTCGAAATCGATATAAAGATCACCGGAAACGGATGCACGGTTTGCAAATGGCGAGCAAAACAAGAATGACACGAATCTGCGATTAACAGCATGATAGCACTTAAAATGCAACAAGTAACAATGCTACAGCACTCCAACATAGCAACAAAGCACATGGCAGTAATCTACGGGAGATGATTGACGAAAGATGAACACTGAGATACTGCTAGTTCACAACATAACAAGCTCAAACAAGCATGGCAAAAGTGCAAAAGATAACAGGATCACAGACTTGGTGAAAAACTGGACATGGCAGAAAACAGCATCAGGTAGCAATGTTCAGAGCACAAAATCAACATGCTACAGGAACTTAACATAGCAAAACAAGGCATGGCAGTGTTCTACTAAATGCATATGACAAAAGTCCCTTACTGACCATAAGCCAAAAAGGACCAGAAGATATGATGGCAAGCATGTAAACATAGCAAGTTTCGTTATCAGGTTTCAGACTTGGCAGAAAACAGAGCATGGCAGAAATAATACTGTGTAGGCCTCTTTGTGAGCTTGATGCACTCAGTACAGAGCAATTCATGACAAAACAAGCACACCTACAGCAAGATGGCATGTTTATGAAACTATCCATGGCAAGAACAATAGCATACCATGAATGGATCAACTACAATAAGCTTGGCAGGAATGAATATCATGTTAAGGAACTATCAGAAATATTTTATAGCAAAAGTAGAGCAAGATTAAGTCATGCTATGGCACTCCATAATTGCAAACAATTGCAGTAATGTATCAATTACAACTATAGCTACAAAACATCCTCACTGAACATCTGCAAAATATGCATGGATCTCTCTGTAGCATCAAGTTTACATGGCAACAAAATAACAGCAGACAAGGACTTAGAGAAATATCACTAAGTCCCTGAAATCAGAAACATTACGGAGCCTACTTTGCATGCTTGTGCTAGTCACCACAGAGATCACAAAAATACATGGCATACACCCTTGGAAAGATGGCATGGCATACAACAAAACACATGTAGAGCTCATGCCCATAAGATGCACAGAATTTAAGATACAAAAATGACAAATTTCCAAGTTCTGCTAAGAACCAGAAGATAACAGCAACTAGCCCTCTTCCAACAGAGATTTAGGCATCGAGATGACCTCTAATGAACATGGTGCAATTGAACAAAATGAAGAACATCACGAGGCGAACAATTTGACATATTACACGCGCGAATCGGAGCTACATGCAAGGAGTTACGCACTGAGGAACATAAGCACTTGCTGTAGGAAAATCATGACTTAGA
>NC_057814.1:263479205-263488936 GCF_018294505.1 Triticum aestivum | reverse complement strand
GGCGGCGGCGGATCTGGGCCGGGAGGGCCCCGTACGGGCTCTCTGGGCCGGCGGCGGGAAAGAGGCGGCGGCGACACGTGTCGGATCCGGATTGGCTGCGGGGTGGTGGCGATTTCGTCCGGCGGCGCTGGACGCGTCCGCCCGCGGAGAGGAGATTTTTAGGGTTTCGGGGACTGCGAATGTTATTTCGGGATGCTCACATATTTATAGGTAGAGGGAGCTAGGAGGCTCCAAATGAGGGGCGGTTTTCGCCCACACGATCGTGATCGAACGACCTAGAGCATGGAAGAGAGTTTGGTGGGTTTTGGGCTGGTTTTTAGGGGGGGTTTTCTGCACACACTAGTGGACTTTGCGGATGCCCGGTTAACCGTTGGAGTACCAAACGACCTCCAAATGGAACGAAACTTGACCGGTGGTCTCCGAGTGGTATAATAAGGCCACTTGACAAGCCTCGGTCCATTCCGAGAAAGTTTGACACCTGCACACGATAGAAAACAAGAGGGGTGCACCGGAGGAGATAGGAGCGCCGGATTGCAAAACGGACAACGGGGAAAATGCTCGGATGCATGAGACGAACACGTATGCAAATGCAATGCGCATGATGACATGATATGAAAATGCATGACATGACAAAATGCAAAACGAAAGACAAAACCCGACACCGGAGGGAATATCATAACACATAGCCGGAAATGGCAAGAGTCGGAGTTACAAATATGGCAAGTTACATGCGGGGTGTTACAACACTCCACCACTACGAGAGGATCTCATCCTGAGATCTAGGACTGAAAGAACTCCGGATATTCGGAACGGAGGTGGTCCTTGCGTTCCCAGGTGGCTTCCCGGTCGGAATGGTGCGACCACTTCACTTTCAGCAATTTGATTGACTTGTTGCGAGTCTTGCGCTCAGTTTCTTCAAGAATGGCAACGAGGTGCTCATGATAAGACAAATCTTCTTGGAGGTCAATCTCTTCGAAGTTGATAGTGCGCTCAGGCGTCTTGAAGCACTTGCGGAGCTGTGACACGTGGAACACATCGTGCACGTTCGCGAAGTTGGAAGGAAGCTCAAGTTGATAGGCGAGGTCGCCTCTTTTGCCAACGATCTTGAAAGGACCCACGTATCTAGGGGCAAGCTTCCCTTTGATACCGAATCGACGAGTGCCTTTCATTGGAGAGACGCGGAGGTAGACATTATCTCCGATCTCGAAAGCCAAATCACGGTGCTTACTATCATAGTAACTCTTCTGGCGCGATTGCGCGGCTTTGAGATTATCACGGATGACTTTACACATTTCTTCAGCTTCAGTGATTAAGTCATTGTCAAGAAGTTGGCGTTCACCAGTCTCTGACCAATTAAGAGGAGTACGGCACTTTCTGCCATAGAGAATCTCGAATGGGGCCTTGCCCGAACTCGCTTGGAAGCTGTTGTTGTAGGAGAATTCAGCATATGGAAGACAATCTTCCCATTTCATGCCAAAGGAAATGACACAAGCCCTGAGCATATCTTCAAGAATTTGATTGACTCGCTCGACTTGGCCACTAGTTTGAGGATGGAAAGCTGTGCTGAAGCGAATGTTTGTGCCCATGGCCTTCTGGAAGGAGTCCTAGAACTTAGAGGTGAAGATGCTACCACGATCTGAAGAAATCAATTGTGGAATGCCGTGCAAGGAGACAATTCTGGAGGTGTATAGCTCTGCCAGCTGAGCTGCTGTGATGGATTCTTTGATTGGAAGGAAATGAGCCACTTTAGAGAGCTTGTCGATGACAACGAAGATAGCACCATTTCCGCGCTTGGACTTTGGAAATCCAGTCACGAAGTCCATTTCGATATGATCAAACTTCCATTCCGGGATAGCAAGAGGTTGGAGGAGACCAGCTGGTCGTTGGTGTTCTGCTTTCACCCTTTGACAGACATCACATTCATTCACGAATTGAGCAATTTCTCGCTTCATTCGAGTCCACCAATACGACTGCTTGAGGTCATGGTACATCTTCGTACTTCCAGGATGAATGGATAGGAGAGAATTGTGCGCCTCGTTCATTATGACTTTCCTTAGATCACCTTTCAGAACCACAATCCGGTCCTCGAAGAACAAAGTGTCTCTGTCATCAATGCGATAGCACTTGTATTTGGAAAGACCCTTGTCGATACCACGTTTCACCTTCTTCACCATGGCATCAAGAAGTTGTGCCTCACGAATTTGATCTTCCAAAGTAGGAGAGACTATGAGGTTGGCAAGAAAGCCTTGAGGAACAACTTGGAGATTCAGCTTGCGAAAAGCTTCACAAAGATCCGGTTGGAAAGGCTTGAGAATTAAGCTGTTGCAATAAGCCTTCCTGCTTAAAGCATCTGCAATGACATTTGCCTTGCCTGGAGTATATTCAATACTCGGATTGTACTGTTGAATCATTTCGACCCATCGAGTCCGTCTGAGGTTGAGGTTGGGTTGAGTGAAGATATACTTGAGACTCTTGTGATCAGTGAAAATGTCCACTTGTCTTCCCAACAAGAGATGTCTCCACGTTATTAATGCATGGACAACTGCCGCCAACTCAACATCGTGAGTGGGGTAGTTCTTCTCGTTGGGCTTCAACTGACGAGAGGTATAGGCCACAACTTTTTTCTCTTGCATTAACACAGCACCGAGACCTTGGAGAGAAGCATCACAGAAAACTTCAAACGGCTTGGATTCATCAGGAGGAGTCAAGACAGGAGCTGTGACTAGTTTCTCTTTGAGAGTGTTGAAAGCAACATCACACTCAGGAGACCAGACATACTTCACATGCTTCTGGAGGAGGTTGGAAAGAGGCTTTGCAATCTTAGAGAAATTCTCAACGAATCTTCGGCAATAGCTTGCAAGACCAAGAAAACTGCGGAGCTGCTTGACATTCTGAGGAGGTTCCCAATTCACAATTGCGGACACCTTCTCGGGATTAACAGCGATGCCCTTGGCAGAGATGATGTGACCAAGGAAAAGAACTTCATCGAGCCAAAACTCACATTTAGAGAACTTCGCATAGAATTGATACTCTCTGAGCTTGTCGAGCACCAATCGCAAATGTTTGGCATGGTCCTTCTTATTCTTGGAGAAGACCAAGATATCATCGAGATACACCAGGACGAATTCATTGGTATAGGGGTTGAAGATGAAATTCATCATCCGAGAGAATACTGGAGGAGCATTGACAAGGCCGAAAGACACGACAGTATATTCATAAGAACCAAAACTCGTTCTGAATGCTGTCTTGGGAATATCTTCTTCACGAATGCGAATCTGATGATAACCCATACGAAGGTCAAGCTTCGAGAATACTTTAGCACCTTTGAGTTGCTCAAATAGCTCATTGATGTTGGGAAGTGGGTACTTGTTCTTGATTGTCTTCTTGTTCAGTGGACGGTAGTCGACACAAAGTCGGTCGGTGCCATCCTTCTTCTTGACAAAAAGAACACCACAACCCCATGGAGAAGAACTCGGTCTGATCAAACCCAGACGCTCTTGTTCATCGAGCTGTTTCTTCAATTCCTTCAGCTCGTTGGGTCCAAGCTTGTATGGACGCTTGCAAACGGGTTCAGTGCCAGGCTCTAGTTCAATAACGAACTCAACTGGCCGGTGACGAGGCATACCCAGAAGCTCTTCTGGAAAGACATCTTGATACTCACAAACGACTGGAATTTGAGAGATGGCATTCAATTCGCCCTTCTTATTGAGAGAAAATAACCGAATGGTTTCATCACGAGCGGCAAAAATAATCACATCCTCAGAAGAGTGTGTCAAAAGAATTTCCCTGGCAACACAATCAAGTTGAGCCTTGTGCTTAGAAAGCCAGTCCATCCGGAGAATAAGATCAATATCCGAGTCACCAATAAGAATTGGAGAAGACAGAAATTTATAGTCCCCCAACTTGATGGAAACATTCGGAACTATGGAACTTGCATTCATGCATTTGCCCGGAGAGACAACTGCTAACGGTCTAGGCAATCCTTGGAAATGCAATTCATGCTTAGATGCAAATGGTCTTGATATGAAAGAAAGCGATGCACTAGTATCAAAAAGAACTTTTGCGGGAATATCATTAACAGGGAGATTACCCATTATCACATCAGTAGATTCATCCGCTTGAGCTGCATTCATCATGTTCACCTTTGCAAACTTTGGATTATGCTTGACCACTGCATTGCTGGAAGATCTGACAGGAGGAGGAGGAGGAAGACGCCTTTGGTTGAAGCACTTGTTAGCATAGTGACCTTTCTGCTGACATTTGTTGCAAGTCACCTCTGAGAGTGGACGGTGATAAGGAGCATTGGACTGTGGAGCTTGATTCTGAGACTTATTCTGATAGCCAGAGTTGGAAGAGTTGGAAGAACCATGGCCACCTTTGTTCTTCTACTGGTAAGGCTGACGAAACGGAGGAGGAGGAGGCAACCAGAACTTCTGTTGCTTAGCTGTCACAAGTGAGGAAGAAGAAGACTGAACTGCGTCTCTGACTCTCTTCTTAGAAGCCTCACACTTGAGCTGAGCAGCCTCTTGCTTCAGTGCCATATTGTAGAATTGATCAAACTGAGTAGGCTCAACAAGAACGAGAGCTAACTGCAGATCCTCTTTAAGGCCACCTCTGAAGTGGTAGATCATGCTCTTTTCATCAGGAACGTCTTGTTTAGCGAAGCGAGCAAGTTTCTGAAACTGGCTGTTGTATTGATACACAGACATGTTGCCTTGCTTGAGATTGCGGAACTCCTCACGCTTGCTCTCCACAACACTTTGTGGAATGTGGTGCGCTTTGAAGTCCCGACAGAAGTCAGTCCAAGTGATCACACGACCTCCTCTGGAATCTTTGTATTGCTGAAACCAATCAGCAGCTTGGTCCTTGAGCTGGAAAGAAGCGAACTTGACATAGTCCTCAGGCCTGACATTGCTACATTCAAAATGCTTGTTGATGTCCATGAGCCAATCATCGGCATCCGTGGCCTCGGCACAGTAGCTAAAAGACTTGGGCTGATTTGCGAGAAACTGGTTGAGTGTAGCGAAGTTAGGCTGATTGTTGCCTTGACCTTGATTGCCTTGATTGCCTTGCCCTTGAGTACGTTCTTGCAAGAGTTGCAAAATCATCTGAGCATTGGCGTTGGTGGCTGCCATGATAGCTTGCCATGCCTCCGGAGGTGGAGGTGGTGGTGGAGGGTTCGCTTGACTCCCTTCATTGCGATCCGGATTCTGACGCGTTGGCGGAGCCATCCTAAAGAGGGTGACATCCGTTAGCATCTTGATAGACAAATAGATAAGTAGAATCAACGGATAGAAATTGCAACATATAGTCTTCACAATAAACATTCGAACGAGGATGAACGAATGAATTCCATAGTAAATCATCACACTTCCATTAAGTTGAGAAGCCACTTAGAAAAAAGATATGGAATCAACATATGAATTCGAAGCAACTCGAATACCACAATTCAAAACAAAACAAAGTATTGGCTTGCAGAATAAACCGGAACAAACATATGATAGAGATTTCGTCCAAAGTTTTCGTGGTGGGGCCCACACGGGCTCAATCGTACATCACCATCATGTACAAGGCTGTGCACATGACATACGAAGCGTCCCCAAGTCGGCATAGCCATGGACTCTTTAAGACACTACGAGACCACTGTAAAATCAACCGTGGAAAGGCGGACCACTAGACGTCGAACCCCAATCTCATATCATGCGTCTGTCGGAAGATATCCTAAGGCTACTTGAATTCCCACTTATAAACTCCCAAAACTTTCTGGTTATGTAATCTGGTGTAGGGGATACAGGGGACACAAAATATATCACTCAAACTAGCAATCCCTAGATCCAGCTGTATACATCCGTCAACACATAACCAAGAAACCTTCGGAAATCGTTTACCTCAACCTTCGAAAAACATCCGTTATACAAGTTATGGCAATACTCCCGAACTCCCGCCCCAGTACTGGGTGGCGTCGAGGTGATCTCACCAACAACTGCATAAAAGAGATTTCGATGTCGGCCAAACTCAGGTATTCCAGAACTGCAACGATAAAATTGTGACGACAACACCTCAGAGCTCAACTCCCCGGGACACTGCCACAACCCCTAAATGTCAGGAAGCACCAAGAACAATGTTCTCGTCACAAAACCATCGGAACGATTCCAAGATACCCGTGTGATCCTAAATTTTTTTTTAGTGAAATTTGAGGAGAGAATAGTCAAAACTTCTACGTCAGGAGACCTCACCAGAGCGACGAAGGGACTGAGGAGTAAACAGAATCCTACTCTCCGATATATATAATCCTAAGACTCAAAACATTTTTGGTCTAGACTCAACAACGCCAGCGATTCGATCAAGCAGGGGCTCCTAAGTCGGGGATGGCTCTGATTACCAACTTGTAACGCCCATGATGCGGCTATATCTCCCACGTGTCGAGGCACGACTTAGAGGCATAACCGCATAGAGGTTTTGTCGCAAGAAGGGCCATCTTCACACAATCCCATGTAATGAACAAGAATGGGATAAAGAGTTGGCTTACAATCGCCACTTCACACAATACATAAATATAATCCATACATCATCCAAAATACAAACATATAGACCGACTACGGTCAAGATCCAAGTGAAAATAAGACAACCCCAAATGCTAGATCCCCGATCGTCCCAACTGGGCTCCACTACTGATCATCAGGAAAAGACACATAGTAACGACCACGTTCCTCGTCGAACTCCCACTTGAGATCGACCCCATCATCTGCACTGGCATCGTCGGCACCTGCAACTGTTTTGGTAGAATCTGTGAGTCATGGGGACTCAGCAATCTCACACCCGCGAGATCAAGACTATTTAAGCTTATAGGAAAGGATAGTGTAATGAGGTGGAGCTGCAGCGGCAATAAGCATATATGGTGGCTAACATACGCAAAGAGAGCGAGAAGAGAAGCAACGGAACGGTCGTCATCTAGCAATGACCAAGAAGTGATCCTGAACTCCTACTTACGTCATACATAACTCAGACCGTGTTCACTTCCCGGACTCCGCCGAGAAGAGACCATCATGGCTACACACGCAGTTGATGTATTTTAATTGGGTCAAGTGACAAGTTCTCTACAATCGGACAATAACAAATTCCCATCTGCCTCATAACCGCGGGCACGACTTTCGAAAGATAATACCCTGCAGGGGTGTCCCAACTTAGCCCATCATAAGCTCTCACGGTCAACGAAGGATAAACCTTCTCCCGGAAAAACCCGATCAGTCTCGGAATCCCGGTTTACAAGACATTTCGACAATGGTAAAACAAGACCAGCAAAGCCGCCCGAATGTGCGGACAAATCCCGATAGGAGCTGCACATATCTCATTCTCAGGGCACAACGGATGAGCCAGACGTCGGGTTGGCATAGACCCTGGTTGCCCAGGGGGCGCCGGACATCGCTCGGTTTGGGCCAGCACTCGAAGCAGCACTGGTCCAGGGGTTTAAAATAAAGATGACCCTCGGGCTCGCGAAAACCCGGGGGAAAAGGCTTAGGTGGCAAATGGTAAAACCAAGGTTGGGCCTTGCTGAAGGAGTTTTATTCAAGGCGAACTGTCAAGGGGGTCCCATAAATCACCCGACCGTGTAAGGAACTCAAACACAAGGAACATAATCCCGGTATATCAGTAACTAGGGCGGCAAGAGTGGAACAAAACACCAGGCATAAGGCCGAGCCTTCCACCCTTTACCAAATATATAGATGCATTAATTAAATAAGAGATATTGTGATATCCCAACATATCCATGTTCCGACATGGAACAAACTTCAACTTCACCTGCAACTAGCAACGCTATAAGAAGGGCTGAGCAAAAGCGGTAACTTAGCCAAACAACGGTTTGCTAGGAAAGGATGGTTAGGGCTGACATGGCAAAATGGGAGACATGATATAGCAAGTGATAGGTAGCGGAGCATGGCAATAGAGTGAACAACTAGCAAAGCAAAGATAGAAGTGATTTCGAGGGGTGGTCATCTTGCCTGCAAGGTTCTCAGAGTTGTCGAAAGCTTGATCCTCGTAAGCGTACTCAACAGGTTCCTCGTTCACGAACTCGTCTCCCGGCTCTACCCAAGACAATAACACAAACAAACGGAACCACAATCAACCACGAGAAATGCACAAGCAACATGATGCAAAACATGCATGATATGCAAGATATGATATGCGATGCATATGCGTGCTCCGGAAGGAAAATGATGAACAAGGCAGTAACTTGGCAAACCAAGCATGCCACTGGAAAGGTGAGATGATTTCGGTCGAAATCGATATAAAGATCACCGGAAACGGATGCACGGTTTGCAAATGGCGAGCAAAACAAGAATGACACGAATCTGCGATTAACAGCATGATAGCACTTAAAATGCAACAAGTAACAATGCTACAGCACTCCAACGTAGCAACAAAGCACATGGCAGTAATCTACGGGAGATGCTTGACGAAAGATGAACACTGAGCTACTGCTAGTTCACAACATAACAAACTCAAACAAGCATGGCAAAAGTGCAAAAGATAACAGGATCACAGACTTGGTGAAAAACAGGACATGGCAGAAAACAGCATCCGGTAGCAATGTTCAGAGCACAAAATCAACATGCTACAGGAACTTAACGTAGCAAAGCAAGGCATGGCAGTATTCTACTAAATGCATATGACAAAAGTCCCTTACTGACCATAAGCCAAAAAGGACCAGAAGATATGATGGCAAGCATGTAAACATAGCAAGTTTCATTATCAGGTTTCAGACTTGGCAGAAAACAGAGCATGGCAGAAATAATACTATGTAGGCCTATTTGTGAGCTTGATGCACTCAGCACAGAGCAATTCATGACAAAACAAGCACACCTACAGCAAGATGGCATGTTTATTAAACTATCCATGGCAAGAACAATAGCATAGCATTTATGGATCAACTACAATAAGCTTGGCAGAAATGAATATCATGTTAAGGAACTGTCAGAAATATTTTATAGCAGAAGTAGAGCAAGATTGAGTCATGCTATGGCACTCCATAATTGCAAACAATTGCAGTAATGTATCAATTACAACTATAGCTACAAAACATCCTCACTGAACATCTGCAAAATATGCATGGATCTCTCTGTAGCATCAAGTTTACATGGCAACAAAATAACAGCAGACAAGGACTTGGAGAAGAAATCACTAAGTCCCTGAAATCAGAAACATTACGGAGCCTACTTTGCATGCTTGTGTTAGTCACCACAGAGATCACAAAAATACATGGCATACACCCTTAGAAAGATGGCATGGCATACAAAAAAACACATGTAGAGCTCATGCCCATAAGATGCACAGAATTTAAGTTACAAAAATGACAAATCTCCAAGTTCTGCTAAGAACCAGAAGATAACAGCAACTAGCCCTCTTCCAACAGAGATTTAGGCATCGAGATGACCTCTAATGAACATGGTGCAATTGAACAAAATGAAGACATCACGAGGCGAACAATTTGACATATTACACGCGCGAATCGGAGCTACATGCAAGGAGTTACGCACTGAGGAACATAAGCACTTGCTGTAGGAAATTCATGACTTAGAGAAAATTAGGGGGGGGGGCGAGAAAGTCAACGCTACAGGGAACTACCAGATCGGATCGGGGCCGGCCTCGATGGCAGTTGCCGGCGACGGGAGGAAGAAGGAGGCGGTGGCCGGCCGGAGGGGAGGCGAGGACGGCGGCGCGGGGCAGAGGGG
>NC_057814.1:263445379-263478843 GCF_018294505.1 Triticum aestivum | reverse complement strand
GCCGGCGGGCTGACCTGCGGGCTCGGGCGGCGGCGGATCTGGGCCGGGAGGGCCCCGTACGGGCTCTCCGGGCCGGCGGCGGGAAAGAGGCGGCGGCGACACGTGTCGGATCCGGATTGGCCGCGGGGCGGTGGCGATTTCGTCCGGCGGCGCTGGACGCGTCCGCCCGCGGAGAGGAAATTTTTAGGGTTTCAGGGACTGCGAATGTTATTTCGGGATGCTCACATATTTATAGGTAGAGGGAGCTAGGAGGCTCCAAATGAGGTGCGGTTTTCGCCCACACGATCGTGATCGAACGACCTAGAGCATGGAAGAGAGTTTGGTGGGTTTTGGGCTGGTTTTAGGGGGGTTTTGCTGCACACACAAGTGGACTTTGCGGATGCCCGGTTAACCGTTGGAGTACCAAACGACCTCCAAATGGAACGAAACTTGACCGGTGGTCTCCGGGTGGTATAATAAGGCCACTTGACAAGCCTCGGTCCATTCCGAGAAAGTTTGACACCCGCACACGATAGAAAACAAGAGGGGTGCACCGGAGGAGATAGGAGCGCCGGATTGCAAAACGGACAACGGGGAAAATGCTCGGATGCATGAGACGAACACGTATGCAAATGCAATGCGCATGATGACATGATATGAAAATGCATGACATGACAAAATGCAAAACGAAAGACAAAACCCGACCAAGGAGGGAATATCATAACACATAGCCGGAAATGGCAAGAGTCAGAGTTACAAATATGGCAAGTTACATGCGGGGTGTTACAACTTTTTTGTATTCATGTCAGATATTGTACACAGTCATGCTGAACATGTAGAGAAAAAGAGAAGAGTTTTGCGCGGCAATACAATGTCATGCAGACATCGCTCCATTGTGGGTTCAATGGCAAACCCTCCCCCCTCTCCAGATTGTAATCCAGAGGAAGATATCTGTTCCGAGGCGGATTCAGACGCAGATGACCACTCCTATTTACCCCACAAGGTGTTTGCTCTAACTTGGCATGATGATGTTAGTCATATCATGCATATGTTGCCTTGCAGTGCCTACTTTCGACATCATATATGTCATCTGCTTAGTTTAGACATGTTCTGTAATGCCACCTGTTTAGTTTCAATATCATATATGGGAATTATGCAGTCTCATGTCTTTTAGCCAGCCATAATATATGTGAAATGTGCAATGCCATCCTGTTTAACCAGGCATCATATATTTGAATGATATCTAGCCCATCCTTTTCTTCATTAAATTTCCATTTGTCGACAATGTTTGTACATTAAACTACTCTTCCTGTGAATCAGCCATTTGAGTGGGTGATGGAAAAATCTGGAGTGAAAACAAGACCTTCAGAGCAGACAGTGCTACCTATCGAAGCAGATCTCTTGCTGGGTCCCGATAGCTCCTCATAGATGGATTCAGAGACAGATGACCAGTCCTATTCCCCCACCGAGGTGTATGCTCTAACTTGGCACAGTTCTATTGCTCATATCATGCATATGGTGTCTTGCATTGCATAGTTTAGACATCATATACACAATATTCAACACCATGTTCTTAGCTCAGACATCATATATGCGAATGCCCTCCGCTTAGCATATAAATCACATATGTGAATTGAATCATGCGATCCTGGTTACTTAGATAACATGTATGTGAATTATGTCATGCGATCTTGTTTAGTTAGTCATCATATCTTTGAATTATGTTATGCTATGCTATCCAGTTTAGATAGACATCATATATGTGAAATTATGTCATGCTATCCATTTTAGTTAAACAATATACATGTCAATTATTTAATGCCCTCTTTTTTCCACACTATCTATTGCATCTGTCTCTCATACAATGTCTGTACATTCAATTATGTTTCCTGTTTATCAGCCATTTGAATTGGAGCGGGTGATGGCAGTATCTAGCGGAGTAAAAACACGGTCTTCAAATAAAACAGTGCTACCTCTTGGTGGAGATAGCACCCCGGTTGTACATGCACGAGAACCAACCCTACCACACATAACCCAAACTCTCACAGATTTTACCCCTACTGCGATGGACAGAGAACCAGCTTCACCCAATCTAACCCCAACCCCAGCAGATAGTAACCCAGTTCATGTTGACACAGCACCATCTCCACCACAGAGCTCCCAAACAAGAGCAGTTAGTAAGGCAGCTCCAGTGCCCAAAGCGCTAGTATTACCAAGGCGAACCCCAACTCCACCAGTTAGTACACCTATTCCTGTGGAGGAAGCACAACCAGCCATTCATAGTTTAGCATCTATCGCATTTGATGTTGTTAAATCCTATGTGCGTATCTTCCCATCATGAAAATGTTATACTAAAGATGAAGGAAAATGCCAGTTGCAGGTGTTTGTCCAGGAGTTATGTGTAAGTAATGTTATTCATGGCAATTACTTTGCTTTGTCCCATACATTCTACCTCCATGATGGTTATAATACAACAAATTTTCCCGTTTTTCTCTATAGGGAAGGACCGATTTGGAAACTCAGGATGAGGTAACCTGTGCTAATACCTCTGCTATCTTCGAGAATGCTTGGTGGCAGTATCGGAATTACCTGAAGAAAACGTACTTCATTGGCAAAGAAACTCATCAAATTCCCTTACGTTCTCCTGAGACACATTTACTGGACGATGACTGGGAACGCCTTGTTCTTTACTGGTCCCGAACCAAGAATGTGGTAAGGTCTATGAGCTCATTTTATTTTAAGTACTATATGCTTGCGTCTTACTGTACTCTGTTCATGTAGAACAAGTGCTTAAACCTGAAGAACAAATGTTCTCATTTAAGATTCCATTGCTATCATGCATACTGCTTTACTCTTGTATCACTGTATTTACTCATACAAACTTATTTTTTAATTGAACTATCCAATGGAAACTCCGACGGCACAACATGTATGTTTACGCATGTTTCTTTAACAGGTTTGCTCTTATAAATAGCTCTGTTGATTTCAATTTCAATTGTGTATACAGTTGACTTCTCATATCATGCACATTACTAGCATCATAACAGGGCCAATAGTGTTGTTGTACATGTAGACCCGTGGTACCCATCTGAAATCTTGTTGTGCCGTTTAGTTTCCCACGCTTTGTATTATTTCTGTGCTGCTTTCTCTTGACCTGATATGATTTGAACCATGTCTCTATTTTGGTTTGGCAAGACAATGAAGTGACCATAGGATATAGATATATGTTTGTTTGATGCTTTTATAATGTACTACTTGGCAATAGAAGACTTGGTAGTTTAATCTTGTCCACCTTACTAATGAACTGGTTCACCGAAATGAGTTTCATATACTAGTACATGCTAAACCTGTTATGTGTCTGCTTGTTTCTTCTTTCTGAATGCTGACAGAATATTGGGGAAGAGTGCCTTATTAAGCAATGATAAAGGAAGTAATGCAGATAAGGTTCAGGATCGTGAGACATCCTTGTTGGTCTCCAACAAAGCTGATAAAACAGCGAAGGAAAACTATCTTGAAGACAGTGAGGCAACCACAAAGTCCTGTCTTGGTTTACTGTTTGAGTTACTGGCCACTACCGCTTGCACAAGCTATTCAAACTCACTATCTGAATCAGTTCGGTTTCTTGAGTCTCAACTACAAGCTGAAAGACATTGATCAGCTGTGCTGCGACAAGAAGCGGAAGGACCGCGGAAGTCCCTGGAGCATTCATATACATACTTCCTGGTGCAACAGTAAGCGTTGGAGGATTTTAGCGCCAAACAGGACAAAGCTAATAAGCTTGCTAAGCTTATTGCGAGCATGGTGGATACCCAGGATAACGTTTCTTGAGCTCTTCTTAAGTTTTTTCAGTTATGGACTTGTTTTGCTGCTGCGTTTATTTGCACTGGTGGCCAATTTTGATGGCCACTGTATGTAATATGCTGCTTTGTTCCCTATATTTGCACTGGTGGCGAACTTTGATGCCCAGTGGATGTAATATGTGTAATAGCTATAATAGGCTAGCGTTAGTTGCTTGCTTATTTATTTCCTTATTGTCTTGTTTAGTTGTTTGCTTGTAGTCACTTCAGTTCTTTTTCCGCGTTTTTAGTGGCCACAATAACCTAGTTTTGGTAACTAGGCCACAATAATCATGGCAACACACGGACTGTTGTAACCATGGGCCTCCTGTGGGCCGTAGGATCCGTGGGCCTTCTACGGGCCGTAGGATCCATTGACTTTGTACGGGCCGTATGATCCATGGGCCTTCTACGGGCCGTAGGATCCATTGGTCTTCTACGGGCCATAGGATCCATGGACTTTCTACGGGCCATAGGATCCATGGGCCATTTACGGGCCATAGGATCCATGGACTTTCTACGGGCCGTATGATCCATGGGCCTTCTACGGGCCGTAGGATCCATTGGTCTTCTACGGGCCGTAGGATCCATGGGCCTTCTATGGGGCGTATAATCATTTCACCAGACATGGGTCGTACTATTCGTGGACCATAACGGGCCGTTAATAGGCCGTATTTGATAACGCTATGAAAATAGCCCAACGGGTTAACGGGCCACAAACGGGCCGAATGTAACCACAGGCTGTATTTGGCCCACAAACGGAATAGGCCAGCAATGGACTGTATCTAACCGAATTCTAGAAATGAGCCCAAGAATAAATGGGCCCTTAGAAGGCCGAAAGTTAACACGGTCTGGAAACGGCCGACGAAATAATGGACCGTTAATGGGTATAAAGCGATACACTGTTCATTATGGGCCAGTTTCATCTCGGGCCTTTAATGGGCCGAGAGTTACAAAGGGCCTCATATGGGCCGGCCTTTTCACCGGAATGGGCCTCTGTTGGGTCGTGCCACGTCTCGACGTCTCATAGGCTCCTCTTGTCCAATGAATGGATGACATCTGTCCGAACGTTGAGCCGACACGTGTTTCCTCCGGCCAATGAGAATTTTACACGTGGAAAATTCCCATTGGTCCGGGCTGTTAACGGGTTATCGGATCCAAAACCGGACCCGATAGCTTAACGGCGTCCCATTACGGTGGATGCCACGTGTCGGTCACCCTTGCCGAAAGCACTTCTATGACACGCGATTTATCGTCATGGAAGTGGGCACTTCTGTGATGATAATTTTTGTAATGTCATGGAACACTTCTACGACAGCACAGGTATGACTATCTTCATTCTGTCATAAATTTGTCATGGATGTACATGCATGACAGAAAACGTGACCTACTGTGACAAACACGTATCATCACGGAAGTGTTTTTTTGTAGTGCTTATTGGAAATAATACATACAGATGTATGTGGTCCGATGAGTGTTGAGGCTCGTGGCGGGTATTGTCGTGGAATTGTCACGGCAGATGTCCTCAAGCTAGGACTTAGTCGTGGAGCCATCGCTGCTAGGAAGCTTGAAGGGGTTAACGGGACAAGGAACACGAGGGTTTATACTGGTTCGGCCCCTTACGGTGAAGGTAAAAGCCTACGTCCAGTTGAGGTGGTATTGATTAGGGTTTCGATGACCAGGGAGCTTAACTGCTATGCCTGGCTCTCGATGAGATCTTTCTTGTCCTTAAACTGCTGCCGGGTCGTCCCTTTATATAGAGAGGTTGACGCCCAGCAGCTCTCAGAGTCCCGGCCGGCTCATAAAAGTGTCCGGCTCGGACTCTCAACTATTCTTGTTTTACACTACAAGTCTCGCCATACGGCGGTTTATCACTACGGGCCTTAAGCCGTCTCCGGGTCTTAAGCCCATCTTTGGCCCACCGTCTTTAAGCTTGGCGCCGGGCTTCAAGTGATGACCCTTATGAGTAACCCGACCCTTTCTGGCGGGTGACTCTAAGGTTTATATCCTCAACATTAGGCCCCAGATTGATTTGAGCCGGCTCGTGCCAATCTTCAATTCTTTCGACAGAAAATCTCCGGCTTACAATTGTGTGAAGGCCATAACCCGGCGTGACGTCATCCTCTGGACTCCGGGTAATCCGCCGTGACGTAATCTTCCATTAAGTCCATTTTTTATTCCACCAGATCCGCAACGGATCTTATCTTTACTGCCATCCCGAAAATCGAGGCGCCTCTCGGGCGAGATAACCGCGTCGTGGCCTCCTTGTTTCTCGCGCCCACTTATGAGTCTGGCCTTATAAATAGCCCGACCCTCGGGTCTTTCTCATTCTCCCCCTTCTGTCGTCTCCTTCCTCTCGCTGCTCCGTACTGCTCGAGCTCCGCCGCCGCCACCGCCGCAACAGAGCTCTGCATCCTCGTCGTCCTTGGCCGCTGCATCACCCTGAACCGTCCAGAGAACCGCGGCGAACCCCTGCATCCGTAAGTTCCTTCCTCCTTGTAGGATAGATCTACGTTAAGCTCCTGCTGTTCTTCCCGTTCTTCGCCGTCGCCAACGAGTTCCTGGTAGTTTTCATTTTTACTGCCTCTTCTTGATCTTAAGACAGTATAGAACCAACGCGGCGGCTGTTTATCACCCATTTCAAATGCAAATAGATCCCTTTTCACTGCATAAAGGCTCCGTTCGAGCCCAAGAACTTCCTTTGCATCTGTTTTTAGGTCTAGAAACTTTCCTTTTTGCCGACCGTTTTGATCCAAATTATTTACTGCAACGTGTGAAACCTGTTTTCACCACACTTAGTAAAAAACTGCACCCGTTAAGCCATGGCGGTTTACATTTCCGGTGTAAAGAAACCACGCACCGTAGAACCTTCCGGCTCAAAGGAGGCCATGTGCCATAAAACTTTCCGGCTTATCTGTGACAAGGTCGTAGACAATCGAATTACTCTTAATACCTCCAGCGGCTTAGATAACCCGATGCACCTAGATATATGTCATTAGTCCCCTCCATAAGCCGCCACTTTAACATTGAACTGTAAATTTCCTCCGGCTTATAATTAAACCGGGCGTGTTTCCTTTTATCATAGGCTTCCGACTTTCACCATGCCTCCCAAAGCTCCCAAAGCTCCCATTACTTGCAATTGGATGAGGTCCAACGTCACTGACGAGACCTTAGCGGACTTTGTGAAGTCGGGTTATCTGCCCAAGAAGGACGTCATGTCCTACCGTGCCCCCGACCCATCAGAGGAGAGACCACAGCCAAAGGACGGGGAGGTGGTAGTTTTTGCGGATCATATGAGCCAGGGCTTCGCACCGCCCGGCTCAAAGTTCTTTAGAGACGTGCTGAATTTCTTTGACCTGCGGCCACAAGACATAGGACCCAATTCTGTGTCCAATATATGCAACTTCCAAGTGTTCTGCGAAATCTACCTTGGAGAGGAGCCCAGCCTGCTGCTCTTCAGAGAGCTCTTCTACCTGAACCGTCAGAACGAGTGCGCCAACGGGCCAAGCTTGGAACTTGGCGGCATCTCCATTCAGCGACGGAGAGACTGCCTTTTCCCTTACGCCGAGCCGCCAAGTCACCCAAAGGACTAGAACCAGACGTGGTTCTACTGCCAAGACACGTCGCCGGCTGACGAGAGCCCGCTGCCCGGCTTTCGGCCTTCACGTCTGGAACCAACTCATCCTCTGTCTGACAAGTTAACTCAAGCAGAGCGCCAACCTCTGCTCCCCACCATCAACAAGATCAAGGCTCTCCTGGGCAATGGTCTCAACGGAATTGATCTGGTCCGGGTCTGGATCTCGTGGCGGGTGATCCCCTTGAGCCGCCGCCCCGGCTTAATGTGTGAATACACATGCCAGAAAGATGACCCCCTGCGACACAGCCGCAACGATCTTCCTGAAGACGTTGCTGAAGACATGACCAAGGCCCTTTTAAATGAGAGCTTGGCAGACTGCGGGAGGACCGGGCTAGCCCCCTTCTGCAAGACCAACCCAGCCCCAGCCGTAAGCCGCTGATCTGAACATTTTATCTTCTTCTGTAGATATCCTTCACCTGAATTTTTAAGAAATCATCATTGTATTTTTCAGGCTGATGACAAATTCTGGAAGGTCAAATATGACCATGAGGCGGCCAAGAAGGCCAGGAAGGCTAAGAAAGCCGCCAAGAGAGCCGCTCCCCGCAAGAAGGGAAGTAGGCCTACTGCTTCAGAGCTGCTGCAACTGAGCGACAGCTCCGAGTCAGAGGTAACCCCTGAACCTGTAATCTCTTGTTGTATTTATTGTTTATTTCTATCCACCTTATCAATACTGTTCATCAACAGGATCACACCGGAGCAAGTAACCCGGTGGTTGAAGAGGTAATGATACTTTCCTCCGACTCGGAGCCCTTTCCAAGGCTGAAAGTCCGAAGGGTAACCCGGAAAGTAAGATTTTCTCATCCTTTAGCTTATCAAGATCCTCAATTTCTTTTGAAGCAACAGACTCATGAGAGCCGGCGGCAGACCCGGACCAACAAGGACGCTGACCTCTCCTCCGGCTTACCCGACGCATCGAGGAAACGCCGAACCGAGGTTCTCTCCAACTTGTACCCTTTTCATCCTTTGGCGGGTGTTATACGTCAATCGGTCAACTCTTCTGATTCAAACTATCAGGAAACCTCACCCTCCTCTGGTGACTCGATGCAATCAAGCCTGCCGGCCTTCAAGACCGTACCCGGGTAATAATGATCATCTCTTGTTGTGCTCATCTTTGCTCATACCTTTGTACTAACCTTTTTTTCCTTTCAGTGCCCAAGCAAAGCTCACCAAGAGGGCGAAGAAGACCAAGCCGGTCGAAGAGCCGGACTTGCCTGAACCGGAGGTAGCAGCTCAAGAACCGCCAGCTGCCTCCGCTCCCGAAGCCACCGCTCCAACCGACAAGGCAACTGCAGAAGCTTCTGCTAACCCGGAGACCTCCAGCTCGGCTCAGCCGGTCAATGACCCGGACGTGGTAATCACCCGGACGGAGTTTGTTGAGCCGGGGAGACCTACTGTATTGGCCAAGTGCTCCGCCAAGGAGGAGTTGCTACAGCACCGCCGGGTTAATCTGGACCTCACCGACTATGCCAATCTGAACATCGGAGAGATCGTCTCCGACTATGTCAGCCAAGTGCACAAGAGCCGGGATGTAGAGATCGGCATGGTGAACCAGATTCAGCAGAAGTCTGAGGTACTACTCTTCTTTCTTCTTGCTTACTGTATAGTTATCCTGTTATTCTTACCATACTCTAGCCCCCAAGTCTACGACTTATGATAGAATATGTTGTAGACTTAAGTTCCGGCTTACTCGCTTGAACCGGCAATTTGTACATAAAAACGTTTGATATGCATTAGCCCCCAAGTGCCAAGTGTCTTTGCTTGGAAAGTGATTGGGACTTTAAAATTGCATAATAAATGTTCATCCTATAACCCGGAAATTATGCAGGCTGCTTGCAAGAAGTTTGAAACTGACATCTCCGATCTGAAGACCCGGCTGAGGACGCAAGAAACTAAGACCCGGAAGGCCAATGCCAAATTTGTGTCCAGTATTGCCGCGCAAGAAAAGCTGAAGACGGACTTTGATGCTGAACGGAAAGCTTGGGCCGAAGAGAAGGCTACTCTGGTGAACCGGGCCGAGCAGGCGGAGAAGGCTCTGACAGAGAAGTCCGCTGAACTCTCCGGCTTGAAACGCCAAGTGTCCCAGATGGTTGCCGCAATCTTCGGTAAGTCATTCCACCGGCTTTCGTCCAGTTTAAAAGTTTTATGTCTCATAACCCATCATTGCCGGCGTCTTATCTTACTCTGTTACACAGGTCCCAGAAGCGCCAACCTCAACCAAAGCGTGGTGACCAAGTTGAAGGCCGTGTACACCCTGGTGGAGCAACTTTACACCGGGTCACAGCGCGCCTTGGCCGTGGTGGCCCTATCCAATGAGGTGCCGACTCATGTGGCGGAAGTTCTTCGCCGGCTTGCCATTCTTCCCCAACGTGTCCAAGAGCTGCGGCGGGCCTCGGCAAGAGCCGGAGCTATCGCCGCTCTGAGCCGGGCCAAGGCATTCCTTCTAGAGTTAGACCTGGCGGACATTGCCCTCGGCTATCCCAGTTTGAAGGAAGACGGCACACCCTTCGACCAAAGGGACTTTGCAGCCTGCATGAAGATCGTGCGCTCGGTGGCTACCCTCATTGGAAACGACACAGATCTGACCAAGTACCAGCCGGGTTACAATGCAGAAAATCAGAGGATCCCCACTCCGCGTTATGAAGCTATCAGCTTAGTCCCGCCAGCTTGTAAGCACACCTTTGCCCCGGAGATTGACCCGGCCGGGTTAATTGACGAGGAAGCTCAATTTGAAGCTCTGAGCGGCATTGACTGGAAGTCATCAACTTTCCAGGTCTTGGGAACAGCCGGAAGAGAGGAGAGGGATGAGCCGGAGACTTCAACTCAGCAAGCATCGTAACTCTGCAGGCGGCTTATTAAACAATGCTTCACCCTTTTGGACTCGATGAGTCTTGTAATAGAGTAGGACCAACACTTTAACTTTGCCGTGCCATCGTGCACGCGTTGAATGCTGAAGTCCATTGAAGTTGTCTCCTTTATGTTTCCCCGGGTCATAATCGATCATTCATTTTCCTTAAGCTCAAATAGTTGCCTTTAAGTATCCTGCATAGAAGGACAAATCACAAGTCTCTAGGCAGCTTACCGCACTGAGAATCATAGTTTAGATATATAACCCGGAATATGATTCAAAAAAGACTGGTCCTCAATTATGTCCTTAATATAGCCGTAATAACAGACTTATCGGCCCACAAGCACACTTCCGGCTTAGATAACCCGGGTAATAAGGTTGGTACCTCAATTCCGGTTTACCAGTCTTAATAACACCGATTATATTCGATTAGTACTATAAATCAAAGTTAAGCCGGCAAAGTGAGACCCGCCGTGCACACCTGAAATAATCAGAAGAACTCACTATAAATCCGAAGAACTTCGGGGCTTCCGGTTCAAATATGACCAGAAACCCGTCCCAAAGGGGTTATGCTAGGATTCGAATGCGATCATATAGCCCCCAGTGGGTGTGGCGATGCCAATCAAGAGGGTACCGACAGCTATGTTCTCTTTGGTTCGAATACGACCCATGTTTGAACAGGAAGCCCCCAAATGACCTTAAGAATTGTTTAACGACGCTGATTCGAATACGATCCATGTCGGTTCCCAAAGGGGTTAAACTATGATTCAAATATGATCAAAGAAAACTCCCCAATGAGCTCGGCACTTTGCCAATCAAATGGGTATCGACAGCTATGTTCTCTTTGGTTCGAATACGACCTATGTTTGAACAGGAAGCCCCCAAATGACTATATTGTGTATGGCTAGATTTGAATACGATCATAAGCCGGATCCTCCTTCAAGTTATCACATGATCTTGTAATGAAAACAACACATTCATCTTTGGAGGAGAAAAAAGGACAGAGGTCCTGCTTTATTGCTTATCATAATACATGGCTTAGAGAAATATGTACATTATGAGAGCCGGTGGCTCAAGTGTAATAAGGCCGAAGCTGAGCTATGTTCCACGGCCGACGGGTCTCTTCCTCCGACTTACGTGAATCTTTGTGCTCCCGAATGTCAATGAGGTAATATGACCCGTTGTGCAAATTCTTGCTGACCACAAAGGGCCCTTCCCAAGGCGGGGATAGCTTGTGCGCATCTGTTTGATCTTGGATGAGCCGGAGCACCAGATCGCCTTCCTGAAAGACCCGGGATTTAACCCGGTGACTATGATAACGGCGCAGGTCCTGTTGGTAAATCGTTGAGCGAGCTGCTGCCACATCACGCTGTTCGTCCAACAAGTCAAGAGCATCTTGGCGCGCCTGTTCATTATCCATAGCAACATAAGCCGCCACTCGAGGCGAGTCATGACGGATGTCACTGGGGAGGACTGCTTCCGCTCCATAAACCATGAAGAAAGGCGTGAAACCTGTAGACCTGTTAGGAGTAGTGTTGATGCTCCATAACACGGAGGGTAACTCCTCCACCCAACAACCCGGCGTCCGTTGTAAAGGGACCAAAAGCCGGGGTTTGATGCCTTTCAGAATCTCCTGATTAGCCCTCTCAGCTTGACCATTGGACTGAGGGTGAGCCACTGATGAAACATCAAGTCTAATATGCTCTCGTTGACAAAACTCCTCCATGGCGCCTTTGGATAAATTGGTACCATTGTCAGTTATAATGCTGTGTGGAAAGCCAAAGCGAAAGATCACCTTTTTCATAAACTGAACTGCCGTGGCTGCATCACACTTGCTAACTGGCTCTGCTTCAACCCACTTGGTAAACTTGTCAACTGCCACCAAGAGGTGGGTCTTCTTATCCTTGGACCTTTTAAAAGGCCCAACCATATCAAGCCCCCAGACCGCAAAGGGCCAAGTAATTGGGATCATCCTCAGCTCCTGAGCCGGCACGTGAGCCCGTCGCGAGAACCTTTGGCAACCATCACATTTACTGACCAAGTCCTCCGCATCAGCATGAGCCGTCAGCCAATAAAAACCATGACGAAAAGCCTTGGCCACAAGAGACTTTGAGCCAGCGTGATGGCCACAATCCCCTTCATGAATCTCACGCAAGATCTCTTGACCTTCCGCAGGGGAGACACAACGCTGGAACGCTCCCGTAACACTGCGGCGATGCAACTCACCATTGATAACAATCATTGACTTAGACCGCCGGGTTATTTGTCTGGCCAAAGTTTCATCCTCAGGCAAATCTCCCCGGGTCATGTAAGCCAGATAGGGCATTGTCCAGTCCGGTATGATGTGGAGAGCCGCCACCAGTCGTGCCTCCGGGTCAGGGACGGCCAAGTCTTCCTCTGTAGGCAACTTAACAGAAGGGTTATGCAGGACGTCCAGAAAAATATTAGGCGGCACCGGCTTTCGCTGAGAGCCCAGCCGGCTTAAAGCATCAGCCGCCTCGTTCTTCCTGCGATTGATGTGCTCTACTTGGTAACCCTGAAAGTGCCCAGCAATGGCCTCAACTTCGCGGCGATAAGCCGCCATGAGAGGGTCCTTGGAGTCCCACTTTCCTGATACTTGTTGAGCCACCAAGTCTGAGTCGCCGAAGCACCTTACCCAGCTCAAGCTCATCTCCTTAGCCATCCGAAGACCGTGGAGCAAGGCCTCGTACTCAGCTGCATTGTTGGTACAAGGAAACATCAATTGTAGCACATAATGGAACTTGTCACCCTTAGGGGAAGCCAATACGACTCCAGCCCCCGAGCCCTCCAACTGCCTGGACCCATCAAAGTGAATAGTCCAATATGTATTATCCAGCTTTTGTTTGGGCACTTGTAGCTCTGTCCAATCATTGATGAAATCCACCAAAGCCTGAGATTTAACAGCAGTGTGTGGCACATACTTCAGACCATGAGGTCCGAGCTCTATAGCCCACTTAGCCACTCTCCCTGTGGCCTCCCTGTTCTGAATGATATCTCCAAGGGGGGCAGAACTGACCACAGTGATGGGGTGACCCTGGAAATAATGCTTAAGCTTCCGGCTTGCCATGAACACACCATAAACAAGTTTCTGCCAATGCGGATACCGCTGCTTGGACTCGATGAGTACTTCGCTGACATAATAAACCGGCCTCTGAACCGGATGCTCCTTACCCTCTTCCTTGCGCTCCACCACCACGGCCACACTGACGGCTCGGGTGTTAGCAGCTACATACAACAATAAAGGCTCCTTGTCAACCGGAGCAGCAAGGACTGGGGGCTCGGCCAGCTGTCTCTTCAAATCCTCAAAAGCAGTATCAGCTGCATCATTCCAGACAAAGTCATCAGTTTTCTTCATCAACTGATATAATGGCATGGCCTTCTCCCCCAAACGGCTTATAAAACGGCTTAAAGCAGCGATACGACCCGCCAGGCGCTGGACGTCGTTTATACACACCGGCTTAGCCAGGGAGGTGATGGCCTTGATCTTCTCTGGGTTAGCTTCAATGCCTCTGTTAGAAACCAAGAAACCCAAGAGCTTGCCTGCAGGAACACCAAAAACACATTTGGCCGGGTTAAGCATCATCTTGTAGACCCGGAGATTATCAAAGGTTTCCCTCAGATCATCTATCAAGGTTTCCTCCTTCCTGGATTTAACCACAATATCATCCACATAAGCATGAACATTGCGCCCAATCTGGTTATGAAGACAGTTCTGCACGCAGCGCTGATAAGTCACCTACGCACTCTTGAGTCCAAAGGGCATAGACACATAGCAGAAGGCTCCAAAGGGAGTGATGAATGTCGTCTTCTCCTGGTCCTTAACTGCCATTTTAATCTGATGATATCCAGAATAAGCATCCAAGAAACTTAGGCGCTCACAACCCGCCGTAGCATCAATGATTTGATCAATACGGGGAAGGGCGAAAGGATCAGCCGGACACGCCTTGTTCAAGTCCGTGTAGTCCACACACATCCGCCAGGTGCCGTTCTTCTTGAGTACGAGCACCGGGTTAGCTAACCACTCTGGGTGAAAGACGTCAACAATAAACCCGGCCGCCAAGAGCCGGGCCACCTCTTCACCAATAGCTTTCCGCCTCTCTTCATTAAACCGCCGAAGGAATTGCCTGACCGGCTTAAATTTCGGATCAACATTGAGAGTGTGCTCAGCGAGTTCTCTAGGTACACCTGGCATGTCAGACGGCTTCCATGCAAAAATGTCCCTATTCTCACGGATGAACTCGATGAGCGCGCTTTCCTATTTTGGATCCAGATTGGCACTGATGCTAAACTGCTGAGATGAATCTCCTGGAACGAAATCAACAAGTTTAGTCTCATCAGCCGACTTAAATTTCATTGCCGGCTCATGCTCCGTAGTCGGCTTTTTCAGAGAGGTCATATCTGTTGGGTCAACGTTGTCTTTGTAAAACTTCAACTCCTCTGTTGCGCAAACAAATTCTGCATAAGCTGCATCGCCTTCCTCACACTCCAGGGCCACCTTCCGGCTGCCGTGAACCAAATGTTCCCATTATGACCCGGCATCTTGAGCTGTAAATACACATAACACGGCCGTGCCATGAACTTGGCGTAAGTCGGCCGCCCAAATATGGCATGGTACGGACTTCTTATCTTGACCACCTCAAAGGTCAATTTTTCCACCCTGTAGTTGTGCTCATCTCCAAAGGCCACTTCCAACTCGATCTTGCCGACTGGATAGGCCGACTTACTAGGTACCACACCATGGAAAATAGTGTTTGACTGGCTGAGGTTCTTATCAATCAACCCCATACGACGGAACGTCTCATAATAGAGGATGTTGATGCTGCTGCCTCCATCCATGAGCACCTTAGTGAACTTATATCCTCCCACCTGAGGAGCCACCACCAAGGCCAAGTGACCCGGATTATCCACCCGGGGAGGGTGATCCTCCGTACTCCACACTATAGGCTGCTCAGACCACCGCAAGTAGCGTGGAACCGCCGGCTCAACAGCATTCACAACCCTCTTATGAAGCTTCTGATCTCGCTTACACAGACTGGTGGTAAACACATGATACTGTCCACCGCTAAGCTGCTTTGGATTGGTCTGATAACCCCCCTCCTGCATTGATGACCCTGGCCAGACTGCTGATTAAAGCCCCCTTGACCATTCCGAGGATTAGAATTTGAGCCGCCGCCCGGGCCATGAAAACCGCCGGCGCCTGAGCCACCGCGCGGGCCATTGTTGCCGTTAAAGGCATTGGAATTTTTGAAGGCCTTCATGATTGCACAATCCTTCCATAGATGAGTAGTTGGCTTCTCTCTAGAGCCATGCCTTGGACAAGGCTCATTCAACAGTTGCTCCAGCGTGGGGCCTGACCCGCCGGCTCGGGGAGGGCCTTGCGTCGCTGGTTAGTACCCTGTGAGCTGGCGTTGGCTACGAACTCTAGGCTGCCGTCGGCCTTGCGCTTGCCACCATCTTGGTTCCCCGGGTTATGCTAGGAACCCTTGCCATTGCCGTTCTTCTTTCCCTTCCCTGTCCTTTCATCATCTGAAGCGGGGTCCTTGGTACTATCAGAATCGGCGTACTTGACGAGAGCCGCCATCAGTGTACCCATATCACTTCAGTCGCGCTTAAGCCGCCCGAGTTTCATCTTCAGGGGCACGAAACGACAATTCTGTTCTAACATCAAGACTGCAGAGCCGGCATCCATCTTATCGGATGAATGTATTATCTCCTTAACTCGGCGAACCCAATGTGTCGTAGACCCACCCTCCTGCTGCTTACAGTTAGTCAAATCCACAATTGACATAGACTGCCTACAGGTATCCTTGAAATTTTGGATGAACCGGGCTTTTAGCTCAGCCCAAGACCCGATGGAATTCGGTGGTAGCCCTTTCAACCAAGTGCGGGCAGTCCCATCTAACATCATGGTGAAGTACTTGGCCATTGCCGCTTCACTGACTTCCAGCAGTTCCATGGCCATCTCGTAACTCTCGATCCAGGCTGCGGGTTGTAAGTCAGCCGTGTAATTAGGCACCTTCCTAGGGCCTTTGAAATCCTTGGGTAGACGCTCATTGCGGAGAGCTGGCACTAAATAAGGGACACCTCCAGTCCTGGTAGGGATACCCACGTCGATGGAAGTCGTCGGATAAGCCGGGGGAGTCTGGTAAGCCGTCAACTGAGGCACCTGCTCCGCCTCTTGCCGCGCTCTGTCTTGGTCTGCTGCTTGAAAGGCTCCGTTATGAACCGGGCCATGGCCAGGGGGCGGGTCATGGCGTCGGACGTTACTTGAGCCGGTCGCTGAGACCATGTGTCTGCTATAACTCGGGCTCCGGCCTGGACGAGGGGTCGAGTGGATCCTGTCCCGGCTGTAAGAGTACGCCTCTTGCTGCGCCAGTGCTGTCTGAAGGAGTTCCCTGACCCGACGGGTTTCAATAGCCATCGGAGAGTCGCCGTCAATTGGGAGGGCCGCCAGCCGTGCTGCTGCGGCGACCATGTTCTCCAGCGGGTTAGCATAATGACCCGGTGGTATTGGCACATACTGAGGCGGGGCAGGGTTCACCCGGGGAGGCCCCATCACTTGTGGCTGAACAGGGGTTCCGGAACCGGGCACTATGATCCCTGGCGGGTTACTAGACCCTGCACCTGGCGTGTTGAAGAGGTTTCGAGGATCGTAAACCGGAGGGAGTCGAGATTGGGATTTTTGATGCCTCCTTCTCATGACCTCATTGGACGCGTTTTGATCCATCGTGAGCCGGAAGGACTGTGCCTGAATCAACTGAGTTTGGGCGTCGAGAGCCGCCCTCTCCGCCGCCATCCTGATCCCTTCTGCTGCCACATCCTCTTTGGCTTTCACTAGATCTAACTTTAACTGCGCCACCTCTGCGTCATGCTGAGCTTGATCCGCCGGGTCAACCGCGGCGGTCAACAGGGCCGTCATCTTGTCCGTGAGATCCATCAGCACCTGAGCCGGCGAGGGCACCAGGTTTCCTGCCCCAGCAGCAGGGTTCTGAACAGGCTGCGCACCGGCCATGAAGATTCCGACCCGGCTCGGCGGCTCAAACGGGTCCGGAATACTGTCACCTTCGGAACAACCCATGAGCCTACCATCTTGAAGTTGATACAACGAGTTTGACTCATCTGTGGACGACTCGCCGTCAGAGCCGGCGGTCGTCTCATCACCAGATCCAGATCTGTCAGAGTGCCCTCCATCGACACATCCCACAAAAACATGCCTCAAGGCAGGCAGGGCCCGGGCGGGTTGTGCGCGCTGAGCCGTCTCGATGAGATCGGCGCAGAGATCCGGCTTCGGGCCCGGCTCACCAATCTTGCCAATGAAAACATGAATTCCGCCGAAGGGGACCCGGTATCCATACTCGATTGAGCCGGCGTCGGGGCCCCAGCTTGCATCGTCGATGTAGAGCTTGCCGCGACGACTCTTGGTCATCCGGCCCACAGCGTATCCCTTGAGCCCTTCGAAGCTGCCCTTCAAGAACTCAAATCCACCGTGCGCTGGCCCACGGTGGGCGCCAACTATCGTGGAATTGTCACGGCTGATGTCCTCAAGCTAGGACTTAGTCGTGGAGCCATCGCCGCTAGGAAGCTTGAAGGGGTTAACGGGACAAGGAACACGAGGGTTTATACTGGTTCGGCCCCTTACGGTGAAGGTAAAAGCCTATGTCCAGTTGAGGTGGTATTGATTAGGGTTTCGATGACCAGGGAGCTTAACTGCTATGCCTGGCTCTCGATGAGATCTTTCTTGTCCTTAAACCGCTGCCGGGTCGTCCCTTTATATAGAGAGGTTGACGCCCAGCAGCTCTCAGAGTTCCGGCCGGCTCATAAAAGTGTTCGGCTCGGACTCTCAACTATTCTTGTTTTACACTACAAGTCTCGCCATACGGCGGTTTATCACTACGGGCCTTAAGCCGTCTCCGGGTCTTAAGCCCATCTTTGGCCCACCGTCTTTAAGCTTGGCGCCGGGCTTCAAGTGATGACCCTTATGAGTAACCCGGCCCTTTCTGGCGGGTGACTCTAAGGTTTATATCCTCAACAGGTATCGTTATTTTGTGACCTTCATAGATGATTTGAGCAGATATGGGTATATCTACTTAATGAAACATAAGTATGAAACATTTGAAAAGTTCAAAGAATATCAGAGTGAAGTGGAAAAATCATCGTAACAAGAAAATAAAGTTTCTACGATCTGATCGCGGAGGCGAATATTTGAGTTACGAGTTTGGTCTTCATTTGAAACAATGTCGAATAGTTTCACAACTCATGCCACCTGGAACACCATAGCGTAATGGTGTGTCCAACCGTCGTAATCGTACTTTATTAAATATGGTGCAATCTATGATGTCTCTTACCGATTTACCACTATCGTTTTGGGGTTATGCATTAGAGACAGCTGCATTCACGTTAAATAGGGCACCATCTAAATCCGTTGAGACGACAACGTATGAACTGTGGTTTGGCAAGAAACCAAAGCTGTCGTTTCTCAAAGTTTGGGATTGCGATGCTTATGTGAAAAAGCTTCAGCCTGATAAACTCGAACCCAAATCGGAGAAGTGTGTCTTCATAGGACACCCAAAAGAAACCGTTGGGTACACCTTCTATCACAGATCCGAAGGCAAGATATTTGTTGCTAAGAATGGATCCTTTCTAGAGAAGGAGTTTCTCTCGAAAGAAGTGAGTGGGAGGAAAGTAGAACTTGATGAGGTAGTTGTACCTTCTCTCGAATAGGAAAGTAGTTCATCACAGAAATCAGTTCCAGTGATGCCTACACCAATTAGTGAGGAAGCTAATGATGTTGATCATGAAACTTCAGATCAAGTTACTACCGAACCTCGTAGGTCAACCAGAGTATGTTCCGCACCAGAGTGGTGCGGTAATCCTATTCCGGAAGTCATGTAACTAGACCATGACGAACCTACGAACTATGAAGAAGTGATGATGAGCCCAGATTCTGCAAAATGGCTTGAGGCCATGAAATCTGAGATGGCATCCATGTATGAGAACAAAGTATGGACTTTGGTTGACTTGCCCGATGATCGGCAAGCCATAGGGAATAAATGGATCTTCAAGAAGCAGACTGACCCTGACGGTAATGTTACTGTATACAAAGCTCAACTTGTTGCGAAAGGTTTTCGACAAGATCAAGGAGTTGACTACGATGAGACCTTCTCACCTGTAGTGATGCTTAAGTCTATCCAAATCATGTTAGCAATTGCCGCATTTTATGATTATGAAATTTGGCAAATGGATGTCAAAACTGCATTCCTTAATGGATTTCTTAAAGAAGAGTTGTATATGATGCAACCAGAAGGTTTTGTCGGTCCTAAAGGTGCTAACAAAGTGTAAGCTCCAGCGATCCATTTATGGACTGGTGCAAGCCTCTTGGAGTTGGAATATACGCTTTTGGAGAAGCCTGTATTTACAAGAAAGTGAGTGGGAGTCTGTAGCATTTCTAATATTATATGTGGATGACATATTGTTGATTGGAAATGATATAGAATTTCTGGATAACATAAAGGGATACTTGAATAAGAATTTTTCAATGAAAGACCTCGGTGAAGCTGCTTATATATTAGGCTTCAAGATCTACAGAGACAGATCAAGACACTTAATTGGACTTTCACAAAGCACATACCTTGATAAAGTTTTGAATAAGTTCAAAATAGATCAGTCAAAGAAAGGGTTCTTGCCTGTGTTACAAGGTGTGAAGTCGAATCAGACTCAATGCCCGACCAGTGTAGAAGATAGAGAGAAAATGAAAGTCATTCCCTATGCCTTAGCCATAGGTTCTATCATGTATGCAGTGCTGTGTACCAGACTAATGTGTGCCTTGCTATAAGTTTAGCAGGAAGGTACCAAAGTAATCATGGAGTGGATCACTGGACAGTGGTCAAGAACATCCTGAAATACTTGAAAAGGACTAAGGATATGTTTCTCGTTTATGGAGGTGACAAAGAGCTTGTCGTAAATGGTTACGTCGATCCTAGCTTTGACACTGATCCGGATGACTCTAAGTCGCAAACCGGATACGTATTTATATTGAATGGTGGAGCTGTCAGTTGGTGCAGTTCCAAGCAGAGCGTCGTGGCGGGATCTACGTGTGAAGCAGAGTACATAGCTGCTTCGGAAGCATCTAATGAAGGAGTCTGGATGAAGGAGTTCATAGCCGATCTAGGTGTAATACCTAGTGCATCGGGTCCAATGAAAATCTTTTGTGACAATACTAGAACAATTGCCTTAGCGAAGGAATCAAGATTTCACAAGAGAACCAAACACATCAAGAGACACTTCAACTCCATCCGCGATCAAGTCAAGGAGGGAGACATAGAGATTTGCAAAATACATACGGATCTGAATGTTGCAGACCCGTTGACTAAACCTCTTCCACGAGCAAAACATGATCAACACCAAGACTCCATGTGTGTTAGAATCATTACAATGTTATCTAGATTAGTGACTCTAGTGCAAGTGGGAGACTGAAGGAAATATGCCCTAGAGGCAATAATAAAGTTGTTATTTATATTTCCTTATATCATGATAAATGTTTATTATTCATGCTAGAGTTGTATTAACCGGAAACTTGATACATGTGTGGATACATAGACAAAACAAAGTGTCCCTAGTATGCCTCTACTTGACTAGCTCGTTAATCATTGATGGTTAAGTTTCCTGACCATAGACATGTGTTGTCATTTGATGAACGGGATCACATCATTAGGAGAATGATGTGATGGACAAGACCCATCCGTTAGCTTAGCATAATGATCGTTAAGTTTTATTGCTATTGCTTTCTTCATGACTTATACATATTCCTTTGACTATGAGATTATGCAACTCCCGAATACCGGAGGAACACCTTGTGTGCTATCAAATGTCACGACGTAACTGGGTTATTATAAAGATGCTCTAAAGGTGTCTCAGAAGGTGTTTGTTGGGTTGGCATAGATCGAGATTAGGATTTGTCACTCCGAGTATCGGAGAGGTATCTCTGGGCCCTCTCGGTAATGCACATCACGATAAGCCTTGCAAGCAATGTGACTAATGAGTTTGTTATGGGATGATGCATTATGGAACGAGTAAAGCGACTTTCCCGTAATGAGATTGAACTAGGTATGAAGATACCGATGATCGAATCTCGGGCAAGTAACATATATACCGAGGGCAAAGGGAATGACGTAAGTTGTCATTGCCATTTGACCGATAAAGATCTTCGTAGAATATGTAGGAACCAATATGAGCATCCAGGTTCCACTGTTGGTTATTGACCGGAGATGTGTCTCGGTCATGTCTACATTGTTCTCGAACCCGTAGGGTCCGCGCGCTTAACGTTCGATGACGACTTGTATTATAAGTTATGTGTTTTGGTGACCGAAGATTGTTCGGAGTCCCGGATGAGATCACGGACATGACGAGGAGTCTCGAAATGGTCGAGAGGTAAAGATTGATATGTTGGACAATGGTATTCGGACACCGGAATGGTTTCAGAGTGGTTCGAGTATTTTTGGAGTACCGAGGGGTTACCGGAACCCCCTGGGGAAAGTAATGGGCCTTATGGGCCACAGGGGAGAGAGGAGGCAGCCCATAAGGGGTGACCGCGCCCCCTCCCCTCATGTGAGTCTGAATTGGACAAAGGGAGGGGGCAACGCCCCCCTTTCCTTCTCCTCCACCCTCTCCCTTCCCCTTTCCCCCTCCGTAAGAAAGGAAGGGGGCCGAATAGGACTTGGAGTCCTATTCAGTTTCCCCCCATGGCGTGCCCCCTAGGCCGGCGGCCTCCTCCCCTCCTCCTTTATATATAGGGGCAGGGGCACCCCAAAGCACATCAATTGTTCTTAGTCGTGTGGGGTGCCCCCTCCAGAGTTTACTCCTCCGGTCATATCGTCGTAGTACTTAGGCGAAGCCCTGCATGGATCACATCACCATCACCGCCCCCATGCCGTCATGCTGACGAAAGTCTCGCTCGACACTTTGCTGGATCAAGAGTTCGAGGGACGTCATCGAGTTGAACGTGTGCTGAACTCGGAGGTGCCGTACTTTCGATACTTGATCGGTTGGATCGCGAAGACGTTCGACTACATCAACCGCGTTAACCTAACGCTTCCGCTTTCGGTCTACGAGGGTACGTGGACACACTCTCCCCCTCTCATTGCTATGCATCTCCTAGATAGATCTTGCGTGATCGTGGGATTTTTTTTGAAATTGCATGCTACGTTCCCCAACAATTTCACGTTACTATGTGTTCTCAGTGGACAGTATATATAACATGTAGAGTAAAAAAAGCGATGCAACAAGTGTACAACCTCTTCGGCGAATCCATGTCGATCTCAGCGTGATTGGGTTGGTCGGTGAGGATGCTCCGGCTAATTTGGCTGTCGGAGGAGGGGAAGAAGATCTTAGGCGTCTGGAGATGGAGCCCGGGGTACTGCTCCACTCTGATGGAGGGTTTCGTCGTTGGAGCAGCTCTGGTGAGTTGTACGAGAGTGAGGCTGAAGCAGGAGAGACAACGTTAACCTGAGTGGAATTCTAATAGCATCTCCAATAGATGACGTAAAATACATAACCACAAAGTGGTAGATGTAAAATGCATCAGCCGCTCATCTCTGAACTTAACTGTAGAAACTGAATTTAACTACCAAAACTGAATTTAACTGTCAAAACTGAATTTTACTGTCGAAACTGAATTTTACTGTCGAAACTGAACACACTAGCAGCAGAAAAGCAGCAGCAGCGCCCGGAGCAGCAGCGCATGCAAGAGCCAAGGCAGCTGGTCGTGTAGCAGCATCTCGGGTAGCAGCTGCAGGGGCTTGAGGGAGAGCAGGAACTGCTGCTCGTGTAGCAGCAGCGCGCGCAAGAGTAGAGCAGCAGCGCAAGCAAGAGCAGCAGTGCAAGCAAGCATAAGCAAGAGCAAGAGCGAGAGCAGCAGTGCGAGAAAGAGCAAGAGAAGACTAGGCAGGGGACCGAGAGCAAGAGCAGAGCAGCAGCATGATACATCTCCAACGTATATATAATTTTTGATTGTTCCATGCTATATTATATTTTGTTTTGGACATTAATGGGCTTTATTATACACTTTTATACTATTTTTGGGACTAACCTATTAACCGGAGGCCCAGCCCAGAATTGCTGTTTTTTGCCTTTTCAGAGTTTCGCAGAAAAAGAATATCAAATGGAGTCCAAACAGAATGAAACCTTCGGGAACGTGATTTTTGGAACAAACATGATCCAAAGGACTTGGACCCTACGTCAAGACATCAACCAGGAAGGCACGAGGTAGGGGGGCATGCCTACGCCCCTGGGCGCGCCCTCCACCCTCGTGGGCCCCACATTGCTCCACCGACGTACTTCTTCCTCCTATATATACCTACGTACCCCCAAACTACCAGATACGGAGCCAAAAACCTAATTCCACCGCCGCAACCTTCTGTACCCGTGAGATCCTATCTTGGGGCCTTTTCCGGAGCTCCGCCAGAGGGGGCATTGATCACAGAGGGCTTCTACATCAACACCATAGCCTCTCCAATGATGTGTGAGTAGTTTACCTCAGACCTTCGGGTCCATAGTTATTAGCTAGATGGCTTCTTCTCTCTTTTTGGATCTCAATACAATGTTCTCCCCCTCTCTTGTGGAGATCTATTCGATGTAATCTTCTTTTGCGGTGTGTTTGTTGAGACCGATGAATTGTGGGTTTATGATCAAGTTTATCTATGAACAATATTTGAATCTTCTCTGAATTATTTTATGTATGATTGGTTATCTTTGCAAGTCTCTTCGAATTATTAGTTTGGTTTGGCCTACTAGATTGATCTTTCTTGCAATGGGAGAAGTGCTTAGCTTTGGGCTCAATCTTGCGATGTCCTTTCCCAGTGACAGTAGGGGCAGCAAGGCACGTATTGTATTGTTGCCATCGAGGATAACAAGATGGGGTTTATATCATATTGCATGAATTTATCCCTCTACATCATGTCATCTTACTTAAGGCGTTACTCTGTTCTTTTGAACTTAATACTCTAGATGCATGCTGGATAGCGGTCGATGTGTGGAGTAATAGTAGTAGACGCAGGCAGGAGTCGGTCTACTTGTCTCGGACGTGATGCCTATATACATGATCAAACCTAGATATTCTCATAACTATGCTCAATTATGTCAATTGCTCAACAGTAATTTGTTTACCCACCGTAATACTTATGCTCTCGAGAGAAGCCACTAGTGAAACCTATGGCCCTCGGGTCTATTTAATCTCCCAACAACAAGTTATTTCTGGCGCCATTTTTATTTTGCTTTCTTTACTTTGCATCTTTATCATAAAAATACCAAAAATATTATCTTATCATATCTATCAGATCTCACTCTCGTAAGTGACCGTGAAGGGATTGACAACCCCTTTATTGCGTTGGTTGCGAGGATTTATTTGTTTGTGTAGGTGCGAGGGACTCGCGCATGGCCTCCTACTGGATTGATACCTTGGTTCTCAAAAACTGAGGGAAATACTTACGCTACTTTACTGCATCACCCTTTCCTCTTCAAGGGAAAACCAACACAGTGCTCAAGAGGTAGCACAGTGCGAGCAAGAACCAAAGCAGCAGCAACTCCTACTGATGTGGACGTCGTTGCCGAGGGAGCGACACCGTCGAGGAAGTGGCCGAGAACGCCGCCGTGGATGGAGCCGCGCCATGTCGGCTCGGGACTGAGCGCCAGCAGCACCATGAGATCGAATCAAGAAGAAAATGCGGCGATTAGTGTAGAACCTCTTTGTTGGTGCCGATTAGGCCTCAGCTTCATCCGGAGAATCGGTCATGATGCTGCTCTTCTGGTGGTGTAGGTGAAGACGGCGGTGTGGGAATGGAGGTGGCGTGAAAGACGACGGGAACATCGGGGCAGCTCCTTGGAGGTGGAGGACGAGGTGGCTGAACCGGCTGGATGATGAGATCGACGACGGATCCTCATCTGGTGCGGTGGATGAGGGACGTCGAGGTGTTGTTGTGGACGACGTCGTCGGGGAAGAGGCTCCGGCTAGGTGGCGGATGGAGGAGGGTCTGGGGCTTCACGGGTTTTCGCGGCCTCAGTGTATGAATGGGTGGATGGATGGGATGGGAGGGGGAACCATGGCTTAGGGACGCGCTTGTCCGAAATGTGGGGTAAGTTATGAAAGTACCCCCTGAGGGAGTCCGCGATTAAGGGGTCCTCGGGCGTCCGGGCTATGTAACGTGGGCCGGACTGATGGGCTATGAAGATACAAGACAGAAGACTTCTTCCCGTGTCCAGATGGGACTCTCCTTTGCTTGGATGGCAAGCTTGGCGTTCAGATATGTAGATTCCTTCCTTTGTAAACCGACTCTGTAAAACCCTAGGCCCCTCCGGTGTCTATATAAACTGGAGGGTTTAGTCCGTAGAGGCAGTCATAATCACAACCATACAGGCTAGACTTCTAGGGTTTAGCCATTACGATCTCGTGGTAGATCAACTCTTGTAATCCTCATATTCATCAAGATCAATCAAGCAGGAAGTAGGGTATTACCTCCATCAAGTGGGCCTGAACCTGGGTAAACATTGTGTCCCCCGTCTCCTGTTACCATCGACCCTAGACGCACAGTTCGGGACCCCCTACCCGAGATCCGCCGGTTTTGACACCGACATTGGTGCTTTCATTGAGAGTTCCACTGTGACGTCATCAAAAGGTTCGATGGCTCCATCAGTCATCTACAACAATGCTGCCCTGTGGGAGGATTTCCTTCCCGGTCAGACATTTGTCTTCGGCGGCTTCGCACTGCAGGCCAACTCACTTGGCCATCTAGAGCAGATCGACGGCTACGCCCCAGGTCACCAGATTAGTTTTGTAAATCTGCCTTATGTTGCTTATATCCGAGGAGACTTGATCTTCCAAGGGTTCACAACCCCAACCTCCGCTCTGGCCTTAGATCCGAAGCACATCACCAGGTCCGAGGACGGGATTATTGAGCCCGATGGACTATCTACGGCCATTAAGCCCAATACGGGAGAGACGGAGGAAGTAGTGTCACTGGCAACGATCATGAAGCCGGACTCTCCTCCGGACATTGGCTCCGAACCCTCAGAGTCAGCATCGTGTGAGCTCAGCCAAGGAGTTTCCTTCCCGCCGTACTCCATGTATTTTCTTCTCCCTGGCCAAAGCTCTCCGTTAAGCGAGGCTCTAGACTTGATGCGATCCCTCATCATTACAGAGGAGCAATGTCCAAACTACGCCCAGCCCGGACTAGGGGCTGAGAGCGGGGAATTTTATGTCCCACCCACCACCCACTTCATAGCCATTGTCGAGGACTTAACTGACATGCTCGACTACGGCTCCGAAGACATCGACGGTATGGACGACGATGCCGGAGAGGAGCAGGCCGAAAACCCGCTGTTTACCGGACGCTGGACGGCCACCTCTTTGTATGACGTGTACATGGTGGACACACCCAAAGAGGGTAACAGCGATGATAAAGAAGATCCAGTCGAGGATAAACCTCCTGAGACACAGCCTAAGCGCCGACGCCAGTGGCACCGCTCTAAATCACGCCGTGGAAAAGACAGCAATACCGGCACCAGAGAAAACAACACTCCGAACGATGCCGAAGACAAAGAAGACCCCGTCGAGCCAACCTTCGAACAGGACGACCGGGAAGATGGGCAAGTTAGCCCTGATGAACATGCCATAAAAGGAGACTCGGAGGACAGTAATTATCTTCCACTCTCCAAGGACGAGGTGAGCCTCGGTGACGAGGATTTTATCGTGCCTGAGAAACCTCTCAAGCAGGAGCGCTTTAAGCGCCGGCTAATTGCCACTGCAAGGAGCCTGGAAAAGAAGCAGCAGCAGCTTCAAGCTGATCAAGATCTACTTAACAATAGATCGACTAATGTCCTGGCTGCTGAGGAATACGGCCTCGAGTGCCCAACCAAAAGTTACCCAAAGCGCAAATTGCTACCTCAATTCGATGATGAGGCACTTGAGCATGTACCATCAGCGCGTAATGCGGCTGACCGACCACCGCGTGGCCGGGACAAAACGGCACCTCAAGCCGAACACCAGCCCATACTGCCTCGACGTAAAGGTAGAGATATAACAGCTCGGGGATATACATACGACCCGCGGCAGGACCTGGACAGTAGTGCCCCTGACCGTCCATCCTTCGACCTCTTCAGGAACACTTCAATATTGAACCGTGGGTGTGGTGGTATGAAAACTTTCCTTGCCTCCTGACCACAAAGGTGGTTTGAGAGGTAATCATCAGTGAAGCCTGAAAACAAGGATGTGCATAAATATCTTCTCTATATTGGAAATGGGGCAAAGGAATACAAAAAGGCAAGGTATAATAGTTAGTACCATCTTGTAAACCTCAGTGCTTCCCATTGTTTCCCTGCAACACATATAAGGTAGTTAGTCATCAGATTAAGTAAGGGTTCGCATGCTATCAGTAAAATATGTTGATGATAAATAAGCACATTGTAGATTCATCAGATTAATTCAAGCCACATGGAAAACCCATTTATCCAAACCAAGCATGATTAGGAACTAGGAAATATAGCACTTGTATATGTTTCTCATGTATTAAGTGCAACCAAATTAGATTTATTCCTCACATGGTATACAATAACAGAATGCAGCCACAACAATTGAACATCGCATTGCAGAATTGAACCAAGCAGTTAACTAAACACCACAACAAATGAACCAAACGTTAACTGAGCACCACATTGCACAATATAACATACTCCTAATAGAAGATCAGACATTTAACCAAACCAAGCATGCTTAACAACTTGGAAATATAGCAATTTTATTTGTTTCTCATGTATTTAGTACAACCAAATTCGATTTATTCCTCACATGGTATAGAATAATAGAATGCAGCCACAACAATTGAACATCGCATTGCAGAATTGAACCAAGCAGTTAACTAAACACCACAACAAGTGACCAAGCCACAACAAATGAACCAAGCAGTTAACTAAACACTAATTGAACAATGTAAGATTCTCCTAATAGAAGATCAGACAGTTAACCAAACCAAGCATGCTTAAAGACTTGGAAATATTGCACCCTGAAGAATTGAACATCACATTTGCAGAATTGAACCAAGCAGTTAATTGAACACCACATTGCACGACATATAGAACATATACACTATAGCAAAAGATTGCATGGTGAAAGTAGATATCACAGTTCACTAGAATTTGGTAAGGAAAGGCAGTAGCTAGCAAACTAAACATGGGTCCTTATAGTGAGCTAATAAGACAAGCTACTCCTCATTGTCGGAGATATCGATGACGATTGGCTCCTTGGACATGGAAGAGGGCGATCAACCTGCTGGTGAGTTGCCTGAGCCGCTCCGGGCACCAACCTGCTGGCTCTCGAGATGAGGTAAGCACGTGCACGCTGAGAAAACACCTCGTAGTCTTCGTCGAAGGCACCGACGGTGGCCTCGAGAAAACACCACGAACTGTCGTTTAAAGCAGCCAACCGTGTCGCGGTGTCGGCGCGCGAGGCATCGTTGGTGGCCTCGACAGCGAGGTGCTCCTCCAAGATCTGGGGGTCGGCACGAATGGCAGCCATCGCGACCTCATCCACGCGTGCGGCCGCGATTTGCTTCTCCGCTGCCAAATGCTCCTTGAGGTCCTGGCTATACTGCATGCACCATGGCTTAGGCCGGGCTTATTTGGTGGAGGGGTCGGTGATTTGGGTGGAAGGTGTCGCGCTCGCGCCAGCGGTCGGGGCATGTGGAATGTGGAAGGAGGACGAGGATGGGGGTCGGGTGTGGATTACCTGCCTAGATAGGCGAGGCCGAGCAGCGTGAAGGACGGTCGCCGGTGAGGAGGCGGCTGCACTGCAAGCAAGGAGTGAAGGTGCCAATTTGGAAAGGAAGGCGGAAAGGGGGGAAATGTGGCTTTTGGTAAGGGGGAGGGGCGGGCAGGTAGATATTTCCGTGGAAGCCGAAAATTTGGAATCGCTTCAGCCAAAAAACTGGCGCGCAAAGTGTCATCAGACACGGTCCCTTATTCAGACACGGTCCGAAGATATTTTGTGCTGCATCTCACACGGTTGGTTATAATAAACTGTGTCGGATGTACTTGATTTTTCGTCTTGATTTGAATTACATAATGGGGTCACAGCGGCCATGGACGGTGTTTGAATTGCTAGACCTTTTATCTGCAGTGATCATAAAAGAATTGGAATTATTCAGGGTTCATTTGGACATTTTTATGCATTAAGCGAGTTTTCAATGCATTTATGTGCATAATTCAAATTTGAACTACATGCACATGCTCCAGTGCATATAAATTAGTTGAAAAATCAAATCTTTGTCCTTGGGTGCATGCTTAGGTCCCATGCAAGAAATGTGAATGAATGTCAGACACCAGGGCACCGTTGATTGCCGGCAAAAGATTGAGATGCCTAGTTTTTAAATTCCGTTAAATCCAAAACTCGCCTGAAATTCATGAAACTTGGCATGCTATCATGGAGCGGCATCAACATGCTGTGGTATAAATTTTGTCCCATTTGGGGCAGGTTTGGGTGTATGCTTCTCACAAACCGGAGCTTCTCACAATAAGCATGATGGTTTTCGGTAGGGAACGTCCCACCTTTGGGGACGAAACGATATCCATTGCCTCTTATTGCTTTCAAGTTTTTTTCTCGTGTCAACATAGAACAACAGGAGTGTTGTGTGAATTTTTGTGATTTTTCGGGGTTCGTTTGGACATTTTTATGGATTAACTGAGTTTTCAATGCATTTATGTGCACAATTCAAATTTGAACTACATGCGCATGCTCTAATGCATATAAATTGGTTGAAAAATCAAATCTGTGTCCTTGGGTGCTTGCTTAGGTCCCATGCAAGAAATGGGAATGAATTTCAAACACCAGGGCACCATTGATTGCCGGTAAAACATTGAGATGCCTGGATTTTAAATTCTAGTAAATCCAAAACTCGTCTGAAATTCATGAAACTTGGCATGCTATCATGGAGCGGCATCAACATGCCGTGGTACAAATTTTGTCCCATTTGAGGCAGGTTTGGGTATATGCTTCTCACAAACCGGAGCTTCTCAAAACAAGCATGATGGTTTTCGGTAGGGAACGTCCCACCTTTGGGGACGAAACGATATCCATTGCCTCTTATTGCTTTCAAGTTTTTTTCTCGTGTCAACATAGAACAACAGGGGTATTGTATGCATTTTTGTGATTCTTCGGGGTTCGTTTGGACATTTTTATGCATTAACTAAGTTTTCAATGCATTTATGTGCATAATTCAAATTTTAACTACATGCGGATGCTGCAGTGCATATAAATTGGTTAAAAAATCAAATATGTGTCCTTGGGTGCATGCTTAGGTCCCATGCAAGAAATGGGAATGAATTTCAAACACCAGGGCACCGTTGATTGCCGGCAAAACATTGAGATGCCTGGTATTTAAATTCTAGAAAATCCAAAACTCATCTGAAATTCATGAAACATGGAATGCTATTACGGAGTGGCACCAACATGCCGTGGTACAAATTTTGTCCCATTTGGGGCAGGTTTCGGTGTATGCTTCTCACAAACCGGAGCATCTCACAACAAGCATGATGGTTTTCGGTAGGGAACATCGCACCTTTTGGGACGAAATGACATCCATTGCCTCTTATTGCTTTCAATTTTTTTTCTCGTGCCAACACAGAACAACAGGGGTATTGTATGCATTTTTGTGATTTTTCGGGGTTCGTTTGGACATTTTTATGCATTAGCTGAGTTTTATGCATTTATGTGCATAATTCAAATTTGAACTACATGTGCATGCTCCAGTGCATATAAATAGGTTGAAAAATCAAATATGTGTCCTTGGGTGCATGCTTAGGTCCCGTGCAAGAAATGGGAATGAATTTCAAACACCAGGGCACCGTTGATTGCCGGCAAAACATTGAGATGCCTGGTTTTTAAATTCTAGTAAATCCATTATGAAACTTGGCATGCTATGATGGAGCGGCATCAACATGCCGTGGTACAAATTTTGTCCCATTTGGAGCATGTTTGGGTATATGCTTCTCACAAACCGGAGCTTCTCACAAACCGGAGCTTCTCACAACAAGCATGATGGTTTTCGGTAGGGAACGTCCCACCTTTGGGGACGAAACGATATCCATTGCCTCTTATTGCTTTCAAGTTTTTTTCACGTGTCAACATAGAACAACATGAGTGTTGTGTGAATTATTGTGACTTTTCAGTGTTCGTTTGGACATTTTTATGCATTAACTGAGTTTTCAATGCATTTATGTGCATAATTAAAATTTGAACTACACGCGCATGCTCCAGTGCATATAAATTGGTTGAAAAATCAAATCTGTGTCCTTGGGTGCATGCTCAGGTCCCATGCAAGAAATGGGAATGAATTTCAAACACCAGGGCACCGTTGATTGCCGGCAAAACATTGAGATGCCTGGATTTTAAATTCTAGTAAATCCAAAACTCGTCTGAAATTCATGAAACTTCGCATGCTATCATGGAGCGACATCAATATGCCGCGGTACAAATTTTGTCACATTTGAGGCAGGTTTGGGTATATCCTGCTCACAAACCAGAGCTTCTCACAACAAGCATGCCGGTTTTCGGTAGGGAACGTCCCACCTTTGGGGACGAAACGATATCCATTGCCTCTTATAGCTTTCAAGTTTTTTTCTTCTGTGAACATAGAACAATAGGAGTGTTGTGTGAATTTTTATGATTTTTCGGGGTTTGTTTGGACATTTTTATGCATTAACTGAGTTTTCAATGCATTTATGTGCATAATTCAAATTTGAACTACATGCGCATGCACCAGTGCATATAAATTGGATGAAAAATCAAATATGTGTCGTTGGGTGCATTCTTAGGTCCCATGCAAGAAATGGGAATAAATTTCAAACACCAGGGTGCCGTTGATTGCCTGCAAAACATTGAGATGCCTTGTTTTTAAATTCTAGTAAATCCAAAACTCGTCTGAAATTCATGAAACTTGGCATGCTATCATGGAGCGGCATCAATATGCCGTGGTACAAATTTTGTCCCATTTGAGGCAGGTTTGGGTATATGCTTGTCACAAACCGGAGCTTCTCACAACAAGCATGAAGGTTTTCGGTAGGGAACGTCCCACCTTTGGGGACGAGACGATATCCATTGCCTCTTATTGCTTTCAAATTTTTTTCTGATGCCAACATAGAACAACAGGAGTGTTGTGTGAATTTTTGTGATTTTTCGGGGTTCGTTTGGACATTTTTATGCATTAACTGAGTTTTCAATGCATTTATGTGCATAATTCAAATTTGAACTACATGCGCATGCTCCAGTTCATATAAACTGGTTGAAAAATCAAATCTGTGTCCTTGGGTGTATGCTTAGGTCCCATGCAAGAAATGGGAATGAATTTCAAACACCAGGGCACCGTTGATTGCTGGCAAAACATTGAGATGCGTAGTTTTTAAATTCTAGTAATCCAAAACTCATCTGAAATTCATGAAACTTGGCATGCTATCATGGAGCGGCATTAACTGTAACATCCCAAATTTTCAATCTGGAATGTTATACATTAGATCATCATTGCATATCATATTATATTGCATTTTTGGTTTGATCCTAAAAATTCTACGCAACCCAAGGACCCACGGAGAGAGTTGGGGATTTCAATATTTTCATATTTGGGTTTTCTCAAATTTTGAAAATAGGATCATTTGATTTTATTTATTTTATCTTCAATTATTTCATTTATAAAAATAAGAGAGAGGAATAAAATGACTTTTCGAAAAATAAGAAATATTGAGGATTTAATAAAAAAATCAAATCTTATTTTATTTGGAGATTTGCTATTTTATTTGAATTTAGGAAAATTGCACGTTTTTCAAAGTTGCATTTTAGGGCCAAGAAAATGTTCATCTCGTTCTAAATATTTTATTTAGACGGTGAAAAATTTATTTTGGCATTTTTAGAATTTTATTTTATTTTCTATAATTTTTCTCAGTTTCGGCGGAATTGTTTAAAAAAAAAACTCCCGCGCGCCCGACTGGGCCGAAGCCCAGCCGAACCAGGCCGGCCCGCCCGCGCCACCGCCTCCTGCCGCCGTCTCCGGATCGGAGACCGCCGCCGCCGCCCGAGTCCGGGAGGAGCACGCCTCCTGAGGCGCCCCCTTCCCCA